>NC_051183.1:53040864-53142118 GCF_013339695.2 Rhipicephalus sanguineus
GCTGTTTTTACATAATAAATTATGACATGACCACTTTTGTCTGTGAATCGACTGAGCTCTCACTCTGTAATGGTAATTACCGAATAAAGTAACTGTAATTACTATAACAGAGAGGGCTTCCTAAAAACGCGCACTATTATAATTGCATGCGCAAAAACAACACTAGCTAAAAGAAAAGAGATCCTGCATGACGTCTTAAAGACGTTTAGAAACGTCTTTTCAAAGACGATGCAATGGGATATTTTTATTTTAAAAATGGGATTTTTTGCGACGTTTTTAAAACGTTTCTAGATCGTCTTAAAAAACGTTAGAAAACGTCTTTTCAAAGACGATGCAATGGGATATTTTTATCTGTTTTAAAAATGGGATTTTTTGCGACGTTTTTAAAACGTTTTTTAAAACGTTTTTCTAGATCGTCTTAAAACGTTTTTTAGATCGTCTCAAAAACGTTTCTAGATGGTCTTAAAAACGGATTCTAGCCGGACATTAGACGAGATATAAAACGTTTTTCTAGACCTTTAGCTTCTTTCCGTGACGTTTTCTAAACGTTTATATCGTCTCGGATAAACGTTTATAAAACGTCAATTATCCGTTTTGTGCTACCTGGTACCCGTTACAATATATATATATATATATATATATATATATATTATATATATATATATATATATATATATATATATTATATATATATATATATATATATATATATGTATATATACTGTGAATGACGGCGACCGGCGACAGCAAAAATCAGTCAAGACTGTCCATATAATTGCTAACGCAATACAAACAAATATCAGATCATGCAATTTACCTTCTAAATAAAAATGATGCCAAGCGGGGAAATAGCTGTTACCTGCCACGCGTCTTGGCTTTTACCAAATCTTTCTTGATCCATCCATTCTAGTTTCTGGTCGTCATCCTTTTGGCAAAGAGCCACACCGAGAACCAGGATCAGGGCAAGATGTTTCATATTGACATCCTGAAGAAAACTGTTATTGTAGGATGCGGTTTTATGCTTATGTGGCACCCTTTTTTAACATTGTCCGTTGGGTTAGACGTCAATGGTTTGGAGGAACACATGACCGTCAAGGATTTACTTGAAGCACTTTCAAAAGTTCAAGATATATATTTAATTATAGTGTGATCTACGCTTTAAATTAACACTTTATTTTTTTTTGCGTGCAGTGTAGAAATACCCACAGAAGCAATGCACAGATCCATCTTTCTTCTCTGCAGCCGCTAATTTTAAATGCAAAGAAATTTTTTAGCGAACCTTTGACACTTTGAGCGTTTCTATCTACGTATCTATCTATCTTGCCGCCTACGTCTGGGTGCTCTCATGATCGCCTCCTCAACATGGTGTAGACCAAACTTGGCACGAATATGACTGTCAGGTCGTGACATGAATAACGTGAAAATCCTGTCGCCTACGTCTTGGGCCGTGGTGTACGGGTATGCGCCACAGGTGATTGACAGTTTATATCTACCCAGGAACGGCGAGGACAGACATTGGTAATTGAAATGCGAGAGCGTTAAGAAAAACCGACATACGCAGCATTTACCCGAGGAACGGAAGGAATGAAAATTAGGATCCCAGCAGGAATCGACTCCAAACATTCTGCGTGGCAATCAGGTATTCTACCACAGAGCTACGCCAGCTCTATAAACTGGTTTGGAAAAAGAGCCTATGCAGGCGTAATGACGGCGCAACGTCAATTGTGGTTATGGTTCTTTCTATTTAATTTTACAAGAATGCAATAAATAGCACATGATACGATACAGGCGTCATATCACATTAACGTCTCTGGTTCCTGTGTTGGCTCCGCTGTCATAGCAGTCTGATAAAGATTACATTTGTATTTCTATGATTCAGCAAGCTATATTGAAGCATTGATCGACCCTGGAGAGATACATTAACGAAAGTTACGTATGATATTCACATCATCGCACCGTAAAGTGCCCTCAGTCCACCAGAATGACGCAGTGCCCTCTTAATTTCTTACGAGGCTGGGAGATGGCCTCATGCTGACCGATGATGATGCCAGATTGATTGACAGCCGCTTTGTAGACTAGGCTACGTAGGTCACATACGCCCAGGTAGTCTACGAATACAAGCGCCATTCACTGATATTGGTCTACGTAGCACTATGCAGGCCTATACTATGCAGCACTATGCAGCACTATGCAGGCCAACAACTATACTATACCTTAGAGCTGTGCACGGGCCGTATTTCAGAGCCCGAGCCCGGCCCGGGCCCGCTGACGTTGTCGAAGGCCCGCCCGAGCCCGACGGCAAAGGGCTGCGAGCCCGCCCGGCCCGGCCCGGCCCGGCTTTTTGAAGGTTCGTTGCGAAAACAAAACATTGTTTTCCGGTAATTTGGCATTTTATTGAGCATATCAAATATGATCAAACGACACACGACGAACAGTCTCTATTACACAGATTACAAAATACAAGTGGACGGCCTCATGCCAGCAACAATGGAGTTCGCTCGCCAAAGCCGTCACGTGTATGGGGTATGCCCATGCAAGCGTCAGCTTGCACGAAGGCGATCTGCGTCGGGTCGCTCGTCCCTGTCGCGTACAATTTCACTCATACGGGATTTGGCCTTAAGTCTAACGCGAACAGTCGCGTGACGCCGTCACTAGCTCAGGTGGTGTTACCTCTCTGTTTGTCGGAGTGCAACAGAGGCAGTGCTTTACCTGCTCCCCTTTTGTTTAAAGTATTGAATGGAAAGGAAAAACGGTAAAGGGCGGTCGCGGAAAAGGCGCTGTATGCGTGCTGGAAAACAATTCCCGCTCATCCTCTATATTTCGGGCTTGAGTCGGGCTTTGCGCCGGGCCCGAGCCCGGCCCGATAAAACTCTAAGTAGCCCGAGCCCGACCTGGGCCCGAGGTGAAAACACGTCGGCCCGCCCGAGCCCGGCCCGCGGGCCGGGTCGGGCTCGGGCTTTCGGGCTACCCGGAGCCCGTGCACACCTCTACTATACCTCATACTTATACTTGCGCAGGGAGAACCTTGCCCTTCCGCTGTCTGCTCGCGCGGTTTTCTTGTGCTGAGGGGAAGAGGGATGTTTCACGCTTTCACCGTGATGTCCGCGCTCATGTTACGGAGCGCACGAAAGCCACTGTAGCTCAAGGGACACCGCTAAACGAACAAACAGAAGATGAGCGCGAACTATCAAGTGTCACAGCTCTACACTTGAAGCACGCTAGTTTCCTTCGCTGCTTCGGCCGCCTTTGCAACAGGAGCGCTGTTCAAACTGAGAGTATCCATTTGCGAGTGTCACTTCATATAGCATTAGTTTCTTGCTATCGCATTCATTGCTTCGGCCTTGCGGCGAAACTGTGACTTTTTTTCAGTAAGCGAATGTTTACACCACTATTTATTTTCCATGCTACCTGTCGAATCCTCAAGAAGTTCATCACGGGAAGCAACTATTTTCGCTGTAACCGTATTGTGGGTCATTGAAACAAACATCATATTATGCGTCCTTCTACTACCCGCGACTTTCCTTGTATTCTCGTACTATGTAAGTTCTCAGCTGTATCGACGAAAAGGTCAACCAGCACTGTATGGCTGCGAAACATCAACTGCGTACGTTGGCACGTAAGGACCCAAAAATGAATTGTTCGTTTTGACAATTTCATCTCCCACTGAGGTGGAACGCTGTGGAGGTTGACCTTCAACGGGAGAACAGCTTTTCCACGGGCGATATCACTTAATGTTTGATTTTATGCACAAGAGTATGCCATGTGTGAGCAAAGTGAGGGGCTCTCACTGGATCAGCGCACATCAACTGCGAAAAAGTTGCACAAGCTACAAACGTCAGAAACCTTACTGGTGGTTGTCATTATGTCAACACTCTCTCCACATGAAGAATATATAGCAATCCAACTACGGTTTTTATGAGTGATGCGTCTAATTAAAATAGCGCATGGCAAAAAAAAAATAGATTTCATCCTTGGCATCCTTGTGAGCTCAAGCAAATGCCTTTCCAAGATTGATTGAACTTCTAACTAGGATGCTGAAATCAAGCACACTGGCAATCGCCACGACGCACAAAGCTTGGGTACTTCGTAAACAAATATGTCTAGGCAGATTCGATTGCGCGAATTTGTCGTTTTGAAGATAATTACCCTCCGGAAAAGTGCTTTCATCTTTGATTTTATATCGTCATGCGTGTTTACGTTATGGTTTTATAAAAGTGAAGTTTGAGAACTTTTGTGTGTTTTTTACTGTCAACTGCACCTTTATCGTCGTTGTATAGCAATTGACACTGCTATTTATGCGATAAACTTGCAGAGTGAATTCATATATGGCGCCTCTAGAAAGGAAATTGGGCAGTTTATGAGTATTTGTGTGTGTTTTCACGGTACTTGCACAATGTCAATATACCTTATATATATAGCCTTCAACGCCATTCAAAGCAATACATTTGACTCAATATACTATTCTCACTATCAACAACCAGAATACAGCAACTCTCGATGCTCCGGCCAGTCCGCTGTCAGCCAAAGACTAAGTGTCTTTCTGTTCATAGTCTCTTATGATTCTAAGGTCAACACGCATACATCAGCAGAAAAGTCACCCTCTAGAAAATTAACGCGCAAGGCAAGATTATTCTCGTTTATTTCCGTACTGTTTGTTTTCGTATTCGCCTTTATTACTTCAGTGGTCCAGGACTGATGCTCGCACTGCTAGTACAATTATGATCAACTTCTTTACTTTCTTATGTAAATCTCAATTGGAACAATAGCTATAAGACAGGCAGCTGCCAATAGGCGGATTGTCATTTTTAGTATATCCAAATAGGAAATGAGTTCACAGCATTTGTAGCGAATCGGACGTTGAAGGCAATACTAGCACTGAATACTTCAGCAATATTACCTATACTTGGCTGAGGAATACCAGCACATCAGATTGTAAATTTCATCTTCAGTGATGAATGCTAACTTCAGCATGAAAGAATGGAATCTTTATCGAGGTGGTAATTCATGATGAAGAAAATGCGCTTGAAGTTGAAGTGTGAACAGAAGAAAACCTCTGGCCACTGTAGTTGTGGCCTTTTTCGTCTTGTCTCACTTTAATTTCGCGCTTATTTTCATGGTGAATTTCTGCAGTAGGCGAATAAATTGACTGGGGCTGAATGTTTCCCAATAGTGATACCAGGCCCTGTGCTGCTGAATATTTCTTCCAGTGTTTGGCAATGTTTGACCCCATCTGATTATACTATGTAGGAGATTTCTTCCTCCCGGGGTTCTCCTCGACGACCCATTGCAGGCCAACACTTGCTGGTTCCACAAGTAAAGAACACCCCTACTCCCAATGCGCGAATAATCAATATCCGCGATACAGACAACAATCCTTCAACATTGAACATCCCAGCGACTAGGACAACGTTTTGAGGCTCCAATTTGCATATTTTTGAATGAAGCTACTGCAGAGTGACTGATATGAAGGCTGTAGTCTAATGGCCTTTTTCTGCTCACTTAAAAATCACTAGGCACAAAAAATCACGTACACAACACCTGATCAGTGAGAAATCTTTATGGAACGCATTCTGCGTAGGCACCTTACGTAAGCAATTTGGTGACGCATACGTCAACATCTTTTAACGTCTGAGAGGTCAAATAACGACCGCGACATTAACCACCGTCTCAGGCGATGTCACTACACCTAGATGCTACCGACGAAAAATCAAGCTTAGAAAGCTTCGGGTAAAGACATTCAAATAAATATCGTAGCAACAAGCATCGCTTCGCTGAACAGAATTTAATCACACTGTTTCACAAAGGCTAAGCTTGGACTTTGACCACCTCTCGACATGCTCGTCATCATTTCTCTTCACATTTTAAATTGTATAGGAGAACATTTCATATTTTTCGCCCTTCCTTGGTTGCCATGTCAAATGGGGAGTAAATGAGAGAAAAAATAAAAAGGAAAATCAGGAGCCTGGTGCCGATGTACCTGTATGCAGGAAAATCACAATGAACGCAATGACAGATCTATGGCTATTATTCTGACTAACGAACTTGAAGCAAATCTCGGGACGTTGAGAAATAGTTAAACACTGCGTAATTGTCATGTTTTCAACGTGGCCTCTAACCACATTGAGAAATAACTAAACATAATGTAATAATCATGTTCTCGACGAATGCCTTCACCGTTGCCACAAATAGACGAGAAAAAACACATTCCTGACATACTCGTAACTATCTTTCTTTTAAAACCGGAAAAGCTTGCTTCGCTATGCGAACCTAGACTGCGAATAGTATCCACAGATGCACGAGTAAGTACAAACGCTAATTCTGCCACACAATGGTCCAAATAGCCCTCTCTAACTGTAGCCGCTTGATCTGCGACGACTCTGTAGCCACGAGCTCTACGGTGCCAGATTTTCATCAGCTATGTTTGCCCAGTAAGGAAGGGGAGATGGGCATGAGCATCTTTATTTACGGAGTGGCTAAGGATAGGTGCCCGTAGTCCAGGGTACCTTGAGCTCGTGCACCGTTTCTCGGCGCTAGAAACTAGTCTTAGGTGATCGTCAAGGTTGGACGACGCTAGGGCTTTCTCGCAAAGCTTGTGGGTGGGGTAAGAGACCTGCCCACCGGTCCTAGGAGTTCAACACTATGTTTTAAATGGTTCATATTTTCAGTAGCTCTATTTATTACTCTGGAGCAAATATGGCACGCAAGCTGACTTGAATCACTCGATTAGATATGCAGACATGTGCGGTCTACGCTCTGCTAATGCTGCGTCCGCCGACAAATCTTGGTGAACACAAAATACGACCTAAACTAGCTAAATAAGAGTAGAGGCATGATGGCTGATCTCTCTTGCGTAGGAAACGAGCAGTTATCGGCCCAATGGCAATACGAATTCATTGTTGGATGTGTGTGTGTGTGGAGGGGGGGGGGGTGTCGTCCAACAAAGCTGAGTAGTTATTACACTCGTATTTGTTATAATAATGTGCTCCGCCGAGGTAAATTACCGCTAATATGTAGCATAATGCACTTCGTGTCACTGTTCCTTGACCGAGTGCAATAGCTCACTATAGCGGGAGAAAACTATACAGGAAGCGCTCGCGCCATAAAGTCTACGGCGCTACGTGGCTTAGTTGTTTTCGCGAATCGGATGTTTTGTGTTCGACGCCTGAGCATGCGTAGATTCGCTTCCGCTATCGGCATTTTCAGTCTGTATTTTTGTCCATTTTTACTGTGTCATGTGCACGTTCACTTTTACGGAAGTCGTTTCCGCGACGTCAATGAGTTCAGCAGATTCTTGGTAGACTCAAGGATGAAATACTTTCACGTCGAAAGTTCAGCAGCCTGTGTGTTTGTGTGTGCCTGCGTGTGTATGTGAATATGTGCGTACGCGCGTGTGTGCGTGTGTGCGTACGTGTTCGTGTACGCGCGTGTGTGCCTGTGTGCGTGTGAGCTGTTCTAGCTGAAGTGTTCCAGATGCGCGTAGAGGCATACTGCAGACATCGATCGTGACGTCTGTTAAACAATCCCGGGTTCTGGAGAAGCGGACTTTGTTGTTAGTGGTGTATTGAAAGGCGAACGCATCTTTCTTTGGCTCTTGCCCCTGTTTTGTTCCCCAGTGCTTCGCGGTAGTAGCGATCGCACTTCCATCGTCGAATAAAGGTACCCATACAGATTTTGAGTGACGCAACCAAGTCGCGAGGTGTGCTTGTCAACGAACGCGTAGTCTTTAGCTTTTTTAGGAGCAAAGCACCTTAAGACCTCACGACGTCCATCCGTCCACCGTAGTCTACAGTCGAAGCGCAGCTGCGAAAGAGCTGTACACAAACCGTCTACAGAGCGAGCATAGGGCGCATATGGTTTAAAAATAGACCATAAGCATCGTACTTACTATGCGTTGCAAGTACGATACACGATAATACAAGATAAGGCACTCTAGTGAAAATGAGTATATATAAGGGTGTTCCAAACCACACATTCTCTTTCTGCCATGGACGACCATAAACGAGCTCTCCCCCACGAAAGTCAACGTCGACGCAGACAGCGAGCTACCACCAGGACGACGTGCATAAACCTTGTCTTTGCGAACTTCAGGTTAGATCCGATCGAAGAACCATTGGCTCTATATTTCACGGTCCACAAAGCAGTAATGATGAAGGGCAAACGGAATCCCCAACTCAACACCGCATGCCATTTATGACCCATAAACATTGTATACATCTGTATGCACCCCCTTGTCACTCTTTTACATGCGCGAGTGCTTAACGTCACGGGAGATTCACGATTACAGAACGATCCCCAGTGCTTCGCCCACTCATCATCATCATTCACTACGTGGATATGCGTGGGTTTTTTAGGCGCACGTTATATCGCGCGAGAGGTTTAGGGCGTCTGAAAAGACTGCCGCAGGTATTAGTAGACAGCTTTGGAAGGACAGCTGCTCACCTCCTGTCGACATTTGTGCAGCAAAAAGAGCAGATCCTGCAGATGTACAAAACAGCGGCTCATGCGCTGATCAGCCGACTCGCATATGACGCATTACTTTGTGTGTCAAACTATCTATACGACCGCGAGAGGTGTGCTTTGTTTATTTGACGGCGCTACTTCCTGCCGAATGAAACAATTAGAAACGAAGAGTAATAGCTTAAGTATCTTGAATGAAGAAAACAATCACTTCTTGAAGCGCATCATAGCTTTTGTGTGTCGAATCGTTCATTAGAACTGCTCTGCTATTTCTTGACTCTTACAACAATAGCAAATGGATTTTGAGCATTTGTATTATTTTGCTCTTGTGCGGAGAACCGAACTTCGTGTTATGGATTAGGCAGCATGTAAGAGGCAGGCATTGGCGCAGGAGGGGGAGGGGGGTTCGACTCCTTCCCCTCCAAATTTTTATATTCATGAGTATATTACGCGCACGAAAATACATAATAGGTGGTTGAACACACTCGTTCCCATGTAGGCAAGTGAACGTCGTCTTCCGGAAAAATGGGTTAACTCAACTCGAAAGATTTTTACAGTGAAAATAAAAATTTTCATATCCCACGTACCGTGACAATCAATCATATCCGAAGCATGCATAAGGAAGTTTTCTATGTCGTTCTTTTTATATCAGCATCAGCACATCAGCCATTTATCATCATGTATTTAGCCACTTAGTATCAGGCGGGCTGGTGTAGTACTCAGTAAATATATTTACAAATTTTATACGCTCTGACGTATCTAGAAACGACGCAAGGCTGTAAAAGTGGTTCTCATAGTTTAACGACGCCACGACTAACGTGTGCAGTACCAGCACCGGCAGTGCTAGGCTCAAATGTTGTTCTTTTATACGACCGTGATAGTGGTTAACGCACACATGCGTCACGCTGTTACAGTGTTCATTGAGAGTGTGAATCACATGTGGCGCATACCCGTATTAACTGAACTTTGGGAAGCGGGTATGTGCCCCATGTGCCTGATGGAAAGGGTTTCATGATGTACGTGACAGGCACTTTGAGTTATTAATGTCATGACCAGTGTATCATGTTCGTCATACACTGATCAGCCTCACGTTAGAGCGAATACATCCCTATTATCAAAACTAAGCGCACTTTGTAGTGGCATCATGCGAATATCATACGTAACTATCGTTAATGTATTCTTCTTGGGTCGAGCAATGCTCCAATATAGCTTTCTGAAACATAGGAATAGAAATGTAATGTTTATTGGACTGCTATAAAAGTGGAGCCAACATCAGAACCACGGACGTTAATCTGCTATGAGGCCTGTATCGTTGGAGTGCATATGTAGTGCTTATTGCTTTCTTGTAAAATCAGATAGCCAGCACCACAACCACAACTGACGTAGCACCGACATTAGACCTGCATAGGCTGTTTTTTCCAAACCAGTTTATAGACCTGGCGTGGCTCTGTGGTAAAATATCTGATTGCCACGCAGAATGCCTAGATTCGATCCCTGCTGGATCCCAATGTCTAATCTTTCCATTCGTCGGGTCAACGCTGCCGATGTCGGCTTATCTTAACGCTGTTGCACTTAAATTACCAATGGCTGTTCTCGCTGTGCCTGGGTAGATATAAACTGTCAATCACCTGTGGCGCATACGCGTACACCGCGGCCCATGGTAAACGGGTTATGCGCGACATGTGTCTTGAGTAAATGTTTTGACGACGTACGGGGCATGATTTTCGCGTTAATGAAGTCATGACCCGAGAGTCATATTCGTCAAGTTCTCTTACCCTCCATGCCAATTTAGGTCTACACCAAGTAAAGGAGGCGATCATGAGACCACCCAGACGTATGCGGCTAGATAGAAAGACAGATACGTAGATAGAAACGCTAAAAGTACCAAAGGTACGCTAAGAAATGCTTCGCATTAAAAAAAAACCATTTGAACCTGTTTTCATTAAAGGGAGGAAAGCTTACTCCATCTCAGGTACCATGTTCTCCCAGATTGATGCAGTTCATTGGACAAACTTAGAAGACTGTAGGATTGTAGAAGACTGTAGGACTCATAATCATTGGACAAACTTCCCCACCTTACGCCCTTTATAAAGGGCTTCCGCTTGTAGTGTACTTGCATTGTAGCCCCAAGAGAGCTTAACGGGCTCTAGAAACGCCGCTCTTCCAGCTTTCGCTGTGACTGTGCTGCGGTTTCGGCGCAGGCCTGGCGTTTTTGTAGTTTCACTGAGTGCTTACCGTTATAATACACTTTCGTATTTCTTTGGGTAACTGCACTTTGTTTGCGGTAGCAATTATATAGAAAATCTCGGCGGATTTTTGCCGTCGCCGTTGCAGTCTCCGTCATGTTCCGGATATGTATATTGTAACGCACCGTTCAAGAACACATGTTTAATAAAATAAAGTAGTTGGGGCAGACTTGTGACCGAGAAGGAACAACTAAAAAGTCACAGTTTCGCCGCAAGGCCGAAGCAATCAATCCGATAGCAAGAAACTAATGCTATATGAAGTGACGCTCGCCAATGGATACTCTCAGTTTGAAGAGCGCTCCTGTTGCAAAGGCGGCCGAAGCAGCGAAGGAAACTAGCGTGCTTCAAGTGTCGAGCTGTGACACTTGATAGTTCGCGCTCATCTTCTGTTTGTTCGTTTAGCGGCGTCCCTTGAGCTCGAGTGGCTTTCGTACGCTCCGTAACATAAGCGCGGACATCACGGTGAAAGCGTGAAACATCCCTCTTCCCCTCAGCACAAGAAAACCGCGCGAGCAGACAGCGGAAGGGCAAGGTTCTCCCTGCGCAAGTATAAGAAGAAGCGAGCGAGCTCGCCGACGACCTTTAAATGCGCCTGTCGCGCTTCTAACGCCATCTCGCTGGTAATGAAGAAACGCTTATAAGCGCAGCCGTCTCTGAGTCCGTCCAGCGGTAAAGGGTGTGTATATAACGCTCGCCGTTACCTACGCGAAGGATCTGCGTTTCGTGGCGTAGTGGCTAGCGCCACTCGCTGCGGAGCAAGAGGTCCCTGGTTCGATTCCGCGCTTCGGAAGCGTTTTTCTGAAATATTTTTCTTTGGGGCTTATATATATATATATATATATATATATATATATATATATATATATACTTATACATATACGGTGCATGACGGCGGCGACGGCGACGGCAAAATCCAGCCGAGACTGTCCATATAATTGCTATCGCACTAAAAGGATGTCTCCTAGCAGTCCCGAGAACGGTGTTCTTTTTCTTCTCAATCTCCACCTCTTCTTCTTCCCCTTTGTTTTCCGCGTGGGTCGCGTAGAACAGCTACTACTTGGGTCACGCAGGCAGGTGCTCTCCGCCACACTTTTACTTTGCTTCACACGTGTGCCGCAAACAAATCGGAGCGCGTAGGGATCGGCCAGCGCGCGTAGCTTGAAATCATCTTGTCTCATTGCCCCCCTTTCCAGAGTGCATCGTCCCGATGCTCGCAACATACTGTTGCCAGGCGGTCATTCATAACACCTCTTCATGGATGCAGCTATCGTCCTGCAGCGTTGCGTCCTCCATGGTTCATTATCTGTCGTAATAAGGTTTCCTCCTCACGACATGCACAACTAGAGCCAAATGAAGTTTTATTTTGGTAACCAGAATCGACGCCCGCAGGGAACGCGAGTTCTGGCTTCACGTGTTACCAGTGTTACTGCCAAGCGCCGTCTTTACTGTAGCGTTAGCTACACTGGCCGAGCGGGAGCAGTTTCGCGTCGCAGTTCGAGAGCCGTGCTGTGCATGCGCGAGGAGCAGTGACGTCACACGGCGCAATGGCGCACCGGAGCCTCCGCCGCTGCACGCGCCTCGCTGATCTGCGCATTCCACAGGAGTGACGTCATAACCGTGGCACACATACTGGCGCCGGCGGGTGCCCAGCTGTGCGCCTCTGTTGTGCAGTGGCCGTCTGACGCTGCGCTGGGCGTTGTGGCCATAGAGATGGCAGCGCGTTACTACACTGACCACCAAGCCGTCTTTGTGGCAACAGAGAAATGGAGTTGAGCAAAAACACCAGGCCTGCGCGGAATGCGCAGCACAGTCACAACGAAAGCTGGAAGAGAGGCATTTCTAGAGCCCGTTCTAAACTCTCTTGGGGCTACTAGTACAAGTACACTAGCATGGTACCCACTACGCCATAAATCACAATATTTGAGAAGTTGGGAAGCACCTACTAAGCCATTATTTGTCATTCTGCGGAGAAGCGAGGTGCCAGCTACACGTCTGTAAGGCATTATGTGCGCTTTGTTGACGCTACGAATGATGACGATGAAGAATTATGGTTTAGCCCTTTGTAATTGGATGGAAGATTTAAACGGCCCACCAGTTATGTAATTTGCATTGGGTTACGCCCGGTCACTATTTCCCTCTCACGCCATGTTGTATAACATACGTCGACGTGGGAGAGAGAGAGGGGGGACAAAGAACTTTATTGAGACCCCGAGGAAATGGATAATGCGCTTATGGGCTTCCTTGGCAACCAACACAAGTGCACTTACGAGGAACCCACTACGCTATAAATCATTTTAATTTTACTGAGACCCCGAGGAAATGGATCATGCGCTTATGGGCTTCCTTGGCAACCAATACAAGTGCACTTGCGAGGAAACCACTACGCCCTAAATCATTGTAATTTTACTGAGAGCCCGAAGAAATGGATGATGCGCTTGTGGGCTTCCTTGGCAACCAATACAAGTGCACTTGCCAGGAGCCCACTACGCTATATATCATTTTAATTTTTGAGAAGTAGGGCAGCAGGCACTGTGCCATTTTTCGTCATTCTGCGGAGAGCCGTGGTGCATGCTAAACGCATGTAAGGCATTATGCGCACTTTCTTGATGCTGTGCCTGATCACAATGAAGAATGATGGCGCAGCCTTTTGTAATGGGTTGGAAGCATTCAACAACCTACTGGTTGCGCAATTCGCATTGTGTGACGCCTGGTTACAGAATTCGCGTTGTGCGACGCTTGGTGCTTATTTTACTCTTCTACCACGCTATATTGCAAATGTTAATGTGGTTCCTTCCCGACATGAAGCCTGTATAGGACCTTTTCGCAAAACAGTTTCAAGCACCGGCATGGCTCAGAGTTTGAATACTGGGCTCCCACGCAGAGGGCCCAGGTTCGAACCTCAGTCCATCCTGGAATTTCTTCCTTCTTTCGTTTTTTTTCCTATTTCGAGCGATACTGGTTACGGACACCGGCGGCGGCGGCGGTGGCGGACAACTACGGCGCCAAAAACCGCCGGTGAAATGATCTCATAACAGCTTTCGCTGTATTGGCAACCAATACTAGTGCACTTGCGAGGAAACCACTACGCCCTAAATCATTGTAACTTTACTGAGACCCCCGAAGAAATGGATGATGCGCTTATGGGCTTCCTTGGCAACCAATACAAGTGCACTTGCGAGGGGCCCACTACGCTATATATCATTTTAATTTTTGTGAAGTAGGGCAGCAGGCACTGTGCCATTTTTCGTCATTCTGCGGAGAGCCGTGGTACCTGCTAAACCCAGGTAAGGCATTATGCGCACTTTGTTGATGCTGTGCCTGATGACGGCGAAGAATTATGGCAGAGCCCTCTGTAATGTTTTGGAAGCATTCAACAACCTACTCGTTGCGCAATTCGCATTGTGTGACGCCTGGTTAAAGAATTCGCGTTGTGCGACGCTTGGTGCTTATTTTACTCTTCTACCACGCTATATTGCATATGCTAATGCAATATAGTTCCTTCTCGACATCAAGCCTGTATAGGACCTTTTTGCAAAGCAGTTCCAAGCACCGGCATGGCTCAGAGGTTGAATACTGGGCTCCCACGCAGAGGGCCCAGGTTCGAACCTCGTTCCATCCTGGAATTTTTTCTTATTTTGTTTTTTTTTTCTTATTTCGAGCGATACTGGTTACGGACACCGGCGGCGGCGGCGGACAGCTGCGGCGCCATAGACGGCCGGTGAAATGATCTTATAACAGCTTTCGCTGTAAAAGTGTTGTGGTTTAACCTCCCGAAAGTACGATATGGTTATGAACTACGCCGTTGTGGAGGGCTCCGGAAATGTCGACCACCTGGAGTTCCTTAACGTGCACCTAAATCTAAGTACATATGCCTCACGCATTCCCATTCCTTCGAAAATGCGGCCGACGCGGCCGGGATTCCTTTTCGCGGCCTTAGGCTCAGCAGTCGAGCACCATAACAACTAGAACATCGTGGTAAATGAATATTTCCTATTCCGCACTCCTTTCCACAATGGGTGCATTCTTGCATGTCATTTGCCTTTGCACTGACAACTTTAGCTACTTTACCCATATTGGTGAACCCATAGCGTGACAATGTTGTGAACAAGCAAAGCGATCAAGTGGGGTCACTACGCAATTAGACACTGCAAAAATAAGATTAACTTGAATGCCATTGGCGACCATGCGGCGCTTCGATTCGTCTTAATTGGGGCTTCATATCAATTGCCCTCATCTTTCAAGTTCAATAGCGAACTGAATTGGCAATACTTTAACCGCAGATATGAACTTTGATAATCAGTCAATTGAACCGAGTGGCATCCAGTCACCATGAATGCATACCGGAAAGCCTGCTCATTGACTTAAGACCGTTGTGCATGAAACTAGCGCGAAACATTTAAAACAATGGCGATTATTCTTACACGTCAAATTTGATTAATGAAACATGTTTAAATTGATGCCTGTCAATATAGAACATTGCACTAAGAACATTGCACCAAGAGGCACACGAATGCCTCTTGAGATATCCCTTGAGATAGATTGGTGGCGAATAGAGCCGGAGTCATCGTCATAATATTAAAGGGCGTGTAGTACATAGGTGAGCCTACCCTTGTACATCCCTATTTCATTTTGTCTGGTCTCTTTAAGTTTTTGTATAGAGTCGTTTTCTGCGTAAAGATGGAACACTATACGAAACGCTGTGTGAAGGGTTAGTTTCAAGGTGCGTAGTTTTCTTTTTTTTCTGGTATATGGAAAACACGTGTTAGAGGGTCCATATTTCCGTTGAAATGCAGTCGCTGGACCAATGAGATATCAGTTTCAATGTCGTAACACCTGCATTCACTGCTACGGTTGTATACTGAAACTATTTGTCAGGTTTTTCTCCACTATTTCCTGCGGAAGGCCGGCGTAGGGTACATTTCTGGCCACTCGTGAAGCTCTATTGCCAATGCTGACAACACAATGTGTTCGGCAATGTGCAGTCACATATCTGTTTCATTATAATTAGCTAAATTATTATCAACGTCATTTTTCTGAAGCGCGACCACGTACAATTCGCAGCTATCTATTTAGGTCATAAGTTTTTCGCCTTATGCTGCGCTTGTGTGCATTAGAATGATGTACTCAAGATGGAAGGAATGAAGCAGTAAAATCTTCGCGTGTAGACTTATAACTTGACGTTGTTCGTCAGCACGTTGTAAATAAGAAAAACTTAGCTTGGGCACAAAGGGTTATTAGAACTGAAATAATTCATCTCTCTTCCCATGCAAATGCGGTCGCATCATGTCTGTCTATTTTTTTATGTTCTGTCTTATCACAATCACCTTCGTTTGGACAGGAAACATTCCACGGTGCTGTGCTGTAGTAGCGTCTTTGTCCACTTAGTAATGCAACTATTCCTCCGCGAATGAAACAACATCCGTCACTGCACAGTAGACTCGGTACTATTTAGCTGTCTTTTTTTCGCATGCTTCAATTTTTTTTCGCTTATGAGTTGAAATAATTGAGAGTGGTGTATAAGTTTAAGTAGCTGCAGTTTTCTTGACAGAGAAGCACAAAACGTGTTGCAAGAATTCTTCTGTGCAGGCACGTAAATTACTGAGTACCGAGATTTTACTACGAATAATAAACTTTTAACTGCTGCCGCTTTTCCACACGTCATTGGACCAAAGATGTAATATTGAGTAACATGCTTTCTCTGCTCATAACCCACAACTGTTCATGCCCGCGTAATCAGTGCACTGAATGTATAGCCGACTACAATTTGCGAATAACAATATGAAATTCAAAACAGAACGCAAGGGTCGCTATTGTCCTTTCTGCGCTGACATTGTGATGGGGAGAATTTTAAAAAGGCCACAGTTTCACCGCAAGGCTACTGCAGTGAGTGCTATAGCAAGGAATTGGAATGTCATGCGAAGAAAGACTAGCAGCTAACTCCTTTAGGATGCGATTTAGCGGTACTCCACAAAACTATGGCGGATGACAATACGGCCGCCTGCTTAGGTGTGCGCAGGGTTCTCCTTCAGGGAGTGGCGAAGGTTCATCCCGGCGCCCCCCAATACTAAGTCAATGTATGCGGCAGGCTTTGCACCCCTCCCCCCTTTTAGTTGACAAGCCCCCCACCCCCCATGCGAACGCCTATGGCCGCCTGAGTGAGTGGAGCGGTTTGCACGCTGTCTGCCGCTTCAATGCGAAGTAATCGGCGAAAGCACATCACGTACAAAGCTATGAGCCATCTAATGATGTCTGTCGAGGTAGCACGCTTGCCAGCGCGCGCCACCGCACCCTTTTTTAGATGCGAAGTATCTTATGGCGGAGTTCAATCCGGTGGTGGTGGTGGTGTGCGGCGTGACCACCCCTACTGCGCATGCGCATACCCTCTCCACTTCACCTCTCCACTTCCAATCTCCCCTTCCTCCCTCTCCACTTTCTCTCCCCCTTCCAATCTCTACTTTCCCTCTCCCCTTTCCCCTCGCCACTTTCCCTCTACCCTCCCCCTTTCCACTCTTCCTCTGAAACGCAGGCTAGACATGCCGAAATTCTCTCCTGCGCAACGCCGCGATGAGCACCAGCGCATGCGCGTCCCCTCCCTATCTCTCTCCTATCCTCGCTGCCCCCCTCTCGCATGCCTGACGACTGCGCTCCCCACTCGCCCTGTGAGAATTAACGGCCAGGCTAGAGGGAAGACAAGACGTGCGTAGCGTTCCTCTTCGTGTTCCACGACGCGAGGTCGGTAGCATGCCCAAAGAACGCCAACGGAACGCGATCGTGCAGGGCACCGGCTTCGCATCGCCTCATGGTCCCCTTTAGCGGGAAATGGTGTAATTTTATCAAACTTCTCATTTGCTGTCCGAGCGACGCAGTGCCCCACTGGGAGCCCTTCATGCTACATCGCCCGACGGAGTCGGCCGGCGCGTTTCATCTCTGCGCGAGCTGCGCCCGTCTGCAGCCTTCGCAAGCTTTTACTCTTCCATAGAATATACGATGCGCAGGGGACAGCATTATCAAGTTCTAGTTAATACGGAACATAATGGCGACGGAGTCGGCAAAAGTACGCCTCGAGTGTACATATAATTTCTATCGCTATAAAAAATATTTCTTGTCAGAACGACTGGCTCCGTGATTCCTGTTGTTTGTGATTGAATAATACCAACAGCGTTGGGTAATGTTACCTAACGCTGGCTGTTTGCTATCGCTGGCAGATGATCGCTAGTCAGCGATTGTTCGTGAGCCCAACATTTCAGGGTAATTAGAGGTGATTAAAAGTAATCGTAACACTTTTTTTTCTCGTTTGCTGCTAAATCGCCTCTTTATTTTGGTTCAGTGAGACTTACCTTTACAAGAGAGTTTGTGACTTTCCCTCTTGCTTTCTACCCTTGCGTAATGCGCAGTGGGAAGTCTTAGGTTTAGGTTCACCTAAAGAACCACACGTGGTCTAAATTCCTAGAGCCCTCATCAATGACATGCGTTCTAATGCTATCGCGTATTTCGCACGTAAAGCCCAGCATATTGTTATAATTCTTATTTATATTTGTTGAACTTTACAAGATAGAAATAGGATCCTGCATGAGTACGAATATTGTTTGAGCCTTTTTGAATGCACCCACCTACAGTCGATAATAACTCGGCCAGGTGGGATGTGGCCCTCTGTAGCCCCCTTCTGGCTGAACAACTCTGGGCTGTCCAGCAGGCCCACGATGCGGCCGAGAGGCTTGGCCTTCCGGTCCCTACGTGGGAGCGGCCCGCTACGTGTTGAGACGCGTCCTGCAGGACCTCAATAAAGTTTACCATACCATACCTAAATGTCTATTACTTGCAACAGAAAATCCTCGTCGATGGGGAAGGCTACAATATTGGCAAAAGCGGTGAACGATTAATTGCTAAGAGTATAAATAAATTATTCGCCCATCTCTCTTATACTCACACTGTCGATTTAAAAAAGTCAAAATTGCTTTAGTGGGCTTAACACATCAATCGTGGTGTTACATTTCGCTAGGATAATAGTACTATTAATAATACTATTATTATAACAATAAAAAGAACAATTTTTATTTCCATCAATACTTTTGATGAATGAAAGCTGCAGGTGAAACCTGCCTTTCAAAGAAGCACATTGGCAAAGGTCCACAGATACCTTTTTTTTATAAAACAGTCACGAGTGACAATCGCAATGGCAAACGCTGAACTCCTTAGTCCTTAAAAAAAACACTACTAACAATACAGTAACTGTGATATTTGATTTAAAACTAACATATGTATTTCCCTCAATTTGAACATTGTGCAGTGCAAGAAATCTATGCCAGCTTTTCACACATATAACATTATCCTCATCATTATTGTAGTTAAATAGGTTTTCAAGACAGTGAAGAGAGCTGATTACATTTCCCTGCGGTGACTCATATTCGAAAGCAGAAGAGCGCTTTACATGTGTCAAAGACAAACATTTGCATCAAATCATGTGACTGACGGCTGTTCTGCTAATGCGAACCGCAGACACTCGTTTTAAAAAACCAGTCAATGCCACATGTTTGTGATATGCGTGAAGAAAGAATGTACTATATATTTTTTTTCCTCGGTGACGTGGCTGGCTCTTCAATGCCACGTCGCCCTAAGCAGAATTATAATAAATTCGCAGTTGAAAATCATCGTGTTTCGCGGGTATCTGATCACCCATGTTTTGGGTTAATCTCTGTTTACATGAAAGTAGGGCAAACAAAAAAAGTGGATATGAAACATATGCTACTAACAAAGCGAAGGAATAGTCTGTAGTCTTCATCAACAGTTGGACGTCTGCCTAAGCTTTAGAAAACGGTTTGCTGTAGTCTGTCTGCATAATATTCTAATGAGGAAAAAACCCTTCAGAAGGTTTCAGCGTTATGTTACCTCCTGCTGAATGTCTCCACCGCACCTCATGAGGACCCTACAGTGATTTCATCATTCATGAAAGAAGCCAGAGCCAGGGAATTAATTCGATGCAAATGTAAACTTAGTATGAGCAGACCTATCGGTGGCTGCATTGACGGAGCAATGCGTCGGATGTGGAAAGCCTTGAGCAACCGCAGCTTCTTAAAATTCCTGCAGAATTTCAGAGTAACCCATCTATATTCGTACATGCATCCGTACATACGTTCGCATAGATACAAAATAGTGTATTTTTTTTTAGTTGCAGGAAAACATTATTTTGGAGGTGACACACTCCAGCTTATAAAAGTTTCAGAGATGGAAAACCAAAACATAAAGCGTCGTCTCATATGCATAATAACTATGCCTTTAATTTTCATGACAAACACTGCCTTGAATACAATATACTTGTCCTACACCACCGGCCTTGTAAAAGAGTTTCGACGGAATTTTTCAAGATATTTTTTGCAGACATCATGTCAGCGGACGAAATGCTCGTCTTCGTGGCGACTGGGATGTCAAATATTAATGCGAAACGTCCGAAGGAAACGTTAATCGGAACACCTTTGTCTTAATATCTCTCCGAATGAAGAGATCCTATTGGCTCTATAGGTTTGCTTTGGTAAATGGAGTTATCATCGTCACCGAGTGTTTCCAACGAAACAATAAAGGTGGTAAACAGTGAATGCTGCGCGATCTTAAGAATGGCACAGAATTTGACACATGCTTCGCAGGCGGCCCATCATCATTGTGTTCAAGAATTTTTACGGTTTTCGTCCTCACAAAGCACTGCCCTTTTTTATAGACATGTTCAGCAGCGTTTTGAGAGCCCGTCACAAGTGCTCACTCATTAATACAGATTTGCTGGATGTATGGTGCATATAAGGCTTTCAGATTTCGCACCTTCTTCATCGATAGACCGCAGTCTTGTGGTCTTTCAGTAGCACAGCTATTTGAGGGCAACTTGTAATGCTGGGAGTAAATCCCCTCTGACACCCTCAATTCCCTTCAACTTTCCGTGACGTACAAGTTAGCCTTCCATCTGACACACTGTCAGGCCTTCTAGTGTGCTTGCCAATTTACTTTAGCCCCAAAATATTCCTTTATCTTATGCATGAATCGTATTCATTTTTTCCTTAATTTTTCCGCTGATTTCAATGGAAATGCTGCCTGCGTCACTTCATTAGAAGCTGCCTTATGTGAAGGCCACCCTCTTTCATCACCTAGGATGGTTGGTTCTACATGATAATGTATGTGTACAGGATTGTGCTTGTTTCTTTTGGTGGTAATAATTTACTTAGTATTTGTATCATTCATTTTGTGTCTTCTCGCATCATGAGCTCATTCATTATGGCGGAAAGCAGGGCGAGATTTCATGGTTGCATTAATAAAATAGAGCGCAGCCAACAGTGCACATTGACAGAGTAATATCCAACAAAAATCCAACAAAAATAACTGCTTGTGTTCAGATATGTGCAGCATCCTTCCTATTGGTAGTGGTACTGGAGTGCTCCCGCTTTTAGCCTTTATCCTGGGCGACCCGCAGAAATTTCGGTTGCCATCTGTTGTTCTCGCTCCGTCGTCTAGCGTGTCTGACAAGCTTCTAGTTACATGCAATAGCCGAATCATGTATATCTGTTAAAGAATATCTGACGCTTAGCATTTTCGACACTCTGTGTGTGTTTTTTTTTGCAGACTCCATAGTATCAATGTGTCGGTGTAATCGAATGTGCAGTGTAGATGTTGTGGTACTATCAAAAAGGGAAACAAAACTTGTTGGTGCAGGCATATGAAAGAGTGTAGTGACGTTTCCCTGACACCGTGGCAAGGCTTAGGTAGTATGCAAGCCACAAAAAATAAGAAGGACAGCCCGTCTGTTACACGTATCTTGTGGAATGTTGTAGCTGCATACCGCATCTTGCGTCGTTTTTAGGATAAAGCAAAACCAACTGCGCAAACTATGCGACAAATGGTAATACAAAGTGTAATCGTTCTCTGAGTGATTCCTTGTTATAATTACTCCGAACTACAAAACATCAATCCCTGACGCCACTTTGTGCATGGACGCTCTCGTTTAACCCGGTGATGAGGTGCTTCTAACCACTGCTGCATGGATATCATGCCACACAGAATTCATCAAGTATTTCTTTTTTAACACAAAAGTGTTTTCTTCCGGGGTCCACCAAGACTTCAGTGACGTATTTCCGTCACGGAAATGAAGTCGAAAAAATGCACTCGATGAGATGGCAAAGAAAAAAGTTCCGTCAACCGACATCGAACCCACGACCGCCCGGTCCGCAACAACAGATGCCGGGCGCGCTGTCCACTGCGCTACGGTCACAGACTCTGGAGGCTTTACAAACGCGCCCTTTTATATCTACCACTCTCCCGGTCGGAGGGGTGGTGTTGCCCTCTGGGAGTGGCATAGTAAACTAATTCATCATTACTGTGGCCTCCGCTATTAGTACCTGCAAAGCGTTACACGTTCATCCCATTCCGCGCGTTTTCAATAGAAGTGCAATTTTTGTCAATGCCTTAACCCACCGCGAGGTGGCGACCTTAACCCAAGCGTCGTAAAAGCGTCGGCCTCTTTCATAGCAACACGTTAATCAAACCAAAAATAGCTCTGCGACGCGCGCCTGCCGCACCTGGCTGTAGCACCGCGGTCCCCGCCTACGCGCTCGCCCCGAGAAAAATTGCGGCCGGGCTACCGGGGTGGCACGACGCGCTTTGTGTTTCGCTCTAGTACGGCCGTGGCGTTCAATCACATTTTAACATGCCGCAGGATGGCAACCAAGTTCTGCGTCCAATATGCGACGCTCTTCTGGCTATCACAACTCGCTCTCTGATTACGCTTTCACCGTTAACTACTACAGCTACCACAAGGGTTTGTTTAATCATTGAACATGGACGTTAGTCGTCGGCATGGAGATGTACCAACTAGCATCAAAGTGGGTGCATCCACGTTAAACGGCGCTATAGCTGCCAGACATCAATATACATTGTGCAAACTCTCGTATACCAATGTACAATTAACATTCAGTTACTTCTATAAGGGCACGTTTTACTTTCGTGTTATTCCGATTCCTATGACGGAGGGATCAAGCGTGTTTTTGTTTGCTCCGGGTCATCTTGCTAATGTATGATTCAGGTTTCAACGCCATTTGTCTACAACACTGCAAGATGAAATTAGTAAAGCAGTTTGCTATACCGAGAGGCATGCAGCATGTTGCAAGCCTCACTGCGTATTAGTCACGTTGTCAGAAAACAGAAAGAGAAATGACAGCCAACGACGCTTCATGGAACGAAAGTAGCAACGTTATTCTACTGTCGAGGCACACGTTGGCTCCTTCACGTCTTCGCCTTAAGAGATACGGTCGTCCTCCTTCATTCGACGACGATGATTAGGATGACAACGTTTGTTCACGTCAACCAGCGAAGTCATCGGTTGTCTTTGTTTGATGGCCTGCTCATTTCAGCCGGCCGTGGAGAGTGAAGCTGATTCACAACTATCGACAAGACACCAAATTATTGTTGCTAAGTGACCCTACTCCTTGGTGTAGTGAACGTAAGAACCCAGTGACAAGGCTTGGTAGTGCTGTGAAATAAAATTTCCTTGCAAGGCAACGATATCGTACAACGAAATTTTCAAATAATTTTTGGTAGCTACGCAATAGAGGTGCTGCCACTAAAGAAACAGCGGAGCTGGTGCCCTTCCCTCCTTCTTTACCTTCTTCTCACCCTCACCTCTCTTTCTCACGCCTTGCTATACCATACTATACCTGGATATGCTATTCCTGGCCCTCACCTTTCCTTCTCTTTCCCTCCTTTTCTTATACTACGCTATACAAGAGTACTCTATGGTTCACCCTCTCCCCTTCTCCATTCCATCCTCTTCACCCTCACTTCCTACTCCCAGCCCTCGCTATACTATACTATACTATACTGTACTATACTATACTATACTATACTATACTATACTATACTATACTATACTATACTATACTATACTATACTATACTATACTATACTATACTATACATGGCTATTCTATGCTTCACTTACTCCCCTGCTTTTTTCCCCACTCCTCACCCTCACATCACTCATCACCCTCACTTTCCTTTCCCATCTCCTTGGCATACTGTACACCTTTTGCTATGCTCCTTTGATGGCATTGCGTGCCTTCGTATAGCTAGGCTGGGCTCCCCCCCTCTCTGAACGTGCCTCCTCCTCGGTCAGCCTGTTAATGTGGGACGACAGGGGTGTTTTGCCCAGCTTAAACAGCTGAGCTGTTAAAAAGTAGATAGTTTCACTGTACAACCGTTGTACGCTTAGCGGCGTGTGTACAGCCGTCAGTACGCTTAGCGCGAACACCGCAGCGCGTACGGCACGGCGCTTTCAGCGACGCCTACCTGCATCAACGCTAGGCTGACTACATGCACAGTGCGTTAGCGCGAAAATTATTCGCACCCCTGCAATGGATACGTCCTATGCTATCGTGGCTTAGCTGACAGAAGTGAACTAGGAGTGGGGTTCCTTATTCATAAAAATATAGCTGGCAATATAGAGGAATACTATAGCATTAATGAGAGGGTGATATATATCGTGATTAAGCTTAATAAGAGGTACAAGATGAAGGTTGTACAGGCCTACGCGCCTACATCTAGCCATGATGATCAACTGTTTGAACGCTTCTACGAAGACGTACAATCAGCAATGAGTAAGGTAAGCACACAGTATACTGTACTGGTGGGCGACTTTAATGCAAAGGTAGGCAAGAAGCAGGCTAGAGATCATGCAGTTGGGGAATATGGCATCGACTCTAGAAACGCCAGAGGGAAGTTACCAGTAGAGTTCGCAGAACGCAACAATTTACGGATCCTGAATACCTTATACAGAAAACGAGCTACTCGTAAGTGGACGTGGAGGAGTCCTAATGGCAAAACTAAAAATGAAATAGACTTCATACTGTGTGTCCACCCGGGCATTGTACAGGATGTGGAAGTAGTTGACAAGATCCGATGCAGTCACCATAGAATGGTAAGATCTAGATTTCAACTATACTTGAGGAATGAACGGTAGAAACTGATACGCAAGAAGCCGATTAATGAACTAGCTCTGAGAGGGAAAGTACAGGAATTCAGAGTATCACTTCAGATTAGGTACACGGCTTTAACCGAGGAAACCGACCTTAGGGTTCACGCAATGAATGATAATCTGACTAGTATCATTAAGGAGTGTGCAGTGGAAGTCTGGAGTACAGACGTTAGACGGGACACTGGTAAGCTATCCCAAGAGACGAAACACCTCATTAAGAAACGTCAAGCCATGATAGCCTAAAATGCAACGACAAAATGGAGCTGGCGGAGCTTTGGATGTTAATCAATAGGCGTAAAGTAGCCTACCTAAGAAAGTATAACATCGAGAGAATTGAGCATGTTATAAAGAACAAAAGAAGCCTCAAAGCTATGAAGACAAAACTGTGCATAGGCAAAAATCAGACGTATGCATTAAGGGACAAGAAAAGCAAGGTAACAACCAATAGGGATACAATAGTTCAGGTAGCGGAATAGTTCTACAGAGATCTGTACAGCAGCCGAGACAGTCAGGATGATAACGTAAGAAGCAGTAATAGCCCACAGAAATCGGACATCCCGCCAGTATTGACAGGAGAAATAAAGAAAGCCCTAAAGGGAATGCAAAGGGGCCAAGCCGCTGGTGAGTATCAGATAATATCAGACCTGTCGAAAGACGGTGGACAGATTATGTTAGAAAAACTGGCCACCCTGTATACGAAGTGTTTCTCGACAGGGAGGATACCAGAATCTTGGAAGAATGCCAACATCATCCTGATCCATAAGAAAGGGAACGTTAAGGGCCTGAAAATTACAGGCCCATCAGCTTACTGTCCGTTGTCTACAAGCTATTTACAAAAGTAATTGCTAACACAATTAATAAGACATTAGAGTTCAATCAACCAAAGGACCAGGCAGGATTTCTTACAGGCTTCTCAACAATAGTCCATATTCATACTATCAATCATGTGATAAAGGAATGCGCGGAATACAACCAATCCCTATACATAACCTTCATAGATACAGAGAAGGCATTTGATTCGGTGGAGACATCAGCAGTCATGCAGGCACTGCGGAATCAGGGCATCGACGAAACCTATACAAACATAATGGAAGAATTCTACAGCGGATCAACAGCCACTATAGTTCTCCATAAAGAAAGCGACAAAATCCCAATAATGAAGGGCGTACGGCAGGGAGACATGATCTCTCCAATGCTATTCAACGCGTGTTTACAGGAGGTTTTCAAGGCCCAAGATTGGGAAGAATTAGGGATAAGAGTTAATGGAGAGTATCTCACTAACCTGCGATTCGCTGATGGCATTGCATTGATGAGTAACGCGGGAGACGAATTGCAGCTCATGGTTAGTGAACTGGATACGGAAAGTAGAAGAGTAGGTTTGAAAATTAATATGCATAAAACTAAAGTAATGTGAAACAATCTTGGCAGAGAACAGCGCTTTGCGATAGGGGGCGAGACATTTTAAGTTGTAAAGGAGTACGTCTACTTAGGACAGGTAGTAACCGCGGAGCCCAACCACGAGAGTGAAATAACTAGAAGAATAAGGATGGGATGGGGCTCATTCGGCAAGCATTATCAAATTATGAATGGTAGTCTACCACTATCTCTCAAGAGGAAGGTATATAACAGCTGCATCGTACCTGTACTTAACTACGGAGAAGAAACCTGGAGACTTACAAAGAGGGTTCAACTTAAATTGAGGACGACGCAGCGAGCGATGGAAAGGAATATGATAGGTGTAACCTTAAGAGACAGGAAGAGAGCAGAGTGGGTCAGGGAACAAACGGGGGTTAAGGATATCATAGTTGAAATCAAGAAGAAGAAATGGATATGGACCGGGCACGTAGCACGTCGGCAGGATAACCGGTGGTCATTAAGGGTAACTGACTGGATTCCAAGAGATGGCAAAGGCAGGATGGGGACACAGAAAATTAGGTGGGTAGATGAGATTAAGAACTTTGTTGGTATAACGTGGCAGCAGAAAACACAGGACCGGGTTGATTGGCGGAACATGGGAGAGGCCTTTGCCCTGCAGTGGGCGTAGGTCGCCGTAGACAGGCTGCTGATGGTGATGATCTTAACGTAGCTTTGTCGAAGGCGCTCCCGGTGACATGATGCCCGCAATCGAAAAATAAGCACGCCGAAAAAGAACTGCGCATGTGCATAGCTTCATGCTGTGGCAGGTAGACGTCGCTGAAATGACCGTGCGGCACGCGCTCCGGCGTTCCCGCTAACCGTGTTGACGAATGTACTGGCGGATGGCTTTAAAAGCGGCAATACAGTGTATGCACGACTGCGACATCCGAAATGAAATTGTACGTTGTGCCCAAAGCCAACCCATCTGAAGTCTTCGATATCCTTGTGTGAGCACGAGCCTCGTATTCCCAGCACCTGCACCTCATATTTCCAGCAGCTCATATTCCCAGCCGAGGAATATGAGGAACTTGGCTATTTAACACACCACAAGCTCGAAACCACGTACCAAACCATTTCTATTCCACAACGCCATCGGATTGTGTTTTCGGTCTTCCCTATAGCATGCGTTATCAGACAAGTTATATCAAATTAGGATGTTTGGTCGTTTTGCCTTATTCTTAACGCCACCGTCAGTGGGAGTGCGCAAACACTTCTCATTTAACGCGTTTTCAGGTTTATTTCATAAGGAGGTATTGTGATGAACACCGTGTGAGAGCGATTTGTTTCAATTGCTAGAGCTTTCGACGGCGAAAGCTCGCCAGGTAACTCATTTATCATTCCATGTTCTCTTATGTACAACCCATCTGGCCACAATAAGACACGCGAATGTTCTTCGATTTCCATCTTTCATGACATGCAGCACACGGTGACTTGGAATCACACGCTGACGCCTGCTTATTGATAAGAAATTTGATGTTAGTGGTGAACCTCTACCATGTCTGTCAAGTGCTGGTCCTACCTCTCGTCGCGTCATGTATTGGGGCGCTACTGGATGGATGGATGCTATGAGCGTCCCCTTTATAACGGGGCGGTGACCTGTCTGCCACCAGGCTCGAAGAAAAAAAAATGAGAGGAAAAAAACCGTCATTGTTTCATGTTCGCCTAATGCCTTATCTACATTGATTAAATCTATTTTATTATACCAAAAAAATATAAATCCACGGTCCATCTATCTGCCTCTTAAGGCAGAATGACCTTATTTTTCCCCATTGTTTATTTTGGTACTTTATCTCTACTTTTCTGCCACCAATACTCTAACCGTCTCTTATTTATTTCTATCGCGGACGTGTTCAGCTTTCCATTGTTGTCCCTAAAACCCAAGGCTTCCTGTAGACTCGTGCCCACACGTATACCTGGGTGAATATCGCCACATTCAATCAGTGCATGTTCCATCGTTTCCTTAATTCCCCCGCAGCATGTACATTGTTCTTCTTCGTTACTGCATCTCGCTTTATAACTACGAGTTCTAAGGCAGCCTGACCTTGCTTCATACAGTAAAGCGCTTCCCCTTGAATTATCATAAAACCTTTCCCTCCTTATTTCGTTTTTTCCCTTTCGATAGTTACTGAGAGCCGGCTTCTTTTCCATCGCCGTCATCCAATAAGTCCTCTCCGCCTCTCTGACCTTCCGCTTAACGCTCCTTGTTGCCATATCGCCCGCAGTGCTAGCCGTATATTTACTGGTGAGCCCCCTAGTTCTTTTTCTCCACTGCGTCTCAACACTTTTTCTATACAAATACCTGAAAACCTTCTCTGCCCATCTACTCTTCTTCATATTCCTCAGCCTCTCTTCGAATCTCATTTTGCACTGAGCTTCCCTCACTTCAAAGCCTGTCCATCCCATATCACTCTTTACAGCCTCATTTATCGTCTTCCCGTGAGGGCCCAACGCGAGGCGGCCCACCGTCCTTTGATTTACATCCATTCCTGATTGTACCTCTGACTGCAAGCACATCACTGAGTTCCAAAATATAAGCCCCGGGACCATCACACCCTTCCACAGCCCTCGAAGCACCTCGTACCTATTGTATCCCCATAAAGCTCTGTGCTTCATAATTGCAGCATTCCTCTTTCCCTTTGCTACCGATGCTTTCTCTTGTACCTCCATATATCTATCCCCCTCATTTACCCATACTTCGAGGTACTTGTACTCGCTTACCCTCGGTATTTTTAGCCTGTATTAAAACCGCATGGTCTTCGTGATCATTGAATACCATCAATCCACATTTCGTTGCACTAAATTCTAGTCCTAGAGCCTCACATTCCCTTCCGCATATATCTGTCAGTCGCTGTATATCATCTTGACTGCCCGCAAATAAGACAATATCATCAGCATAAAATACACCTGGAAGCTTCTGCTCAACCATCGTGCCGACCTGTTTGTCTGGCAAATTAAATCCAATGTTGCTACCTTCTAGCGCTTTTTCCATCACCATGTAGAGCATGAATAGGACATCCCTGTCTCACCCCTTGCTAATTTCAACGCGGTCCTTGCTACTTATTCCTTCCCATGCTATACAAACTGTATTTTCTCGGTATATTTCCCTCAAAAGCTGTATACAGTCGTCACCTATGCCCACTTCTTTCACTATATCCCACAAAATTTCCTGATTAACGTTGTCATACGCCTCGGTGATATCCAGATAAGCTACGTATAAGGGCCTGTTTTCTATTTTCGGTATTTCTATACACTGGGTAAGAACAAACAGATTATCGTCTAACCGCCTGTCGATTCGAAATTCATTCTGAAGTTCTCCCAAAATATCATTTTGTTCTACCCACGTTTCTATTTTTAATTTCAGTGCATGCATCGCCAACCTGTATAGCACCGATGTAATGGTTAGCGGTCTATACGAGTGAATGTTATCCTTTTCTCCCCTGCCTTTATAGATTAAGTTCATTCTAATGCAACTTCAGATCATGCAGTTGGGGAATATGGCATCGGCTCTAGAAATGCCAGAGGGGAGCTACTAGTAGAGTTCGCAGAACGCAATAATTTACGGATCTTGAATACCTTCTACAGAAAACGGACTACTCGTAAGTGGACGTGGAGGAGTCCTAATGGCGAAAATAAAATGAAATAGACTTCATAATGTGCGACCACCCGGGCATTATACAGGATGTGGAAGTAGTTAACAAGATCCGATGCAGTGACCATAGAATGGTAAGATCTAGAATTCAACTAGACGTGAGGAAGGAACGGCAGAAACTGATACGCAAGAAGAAGCCGATTAATGAACTAGCTCTGCGAGGGAAAGTACAAGAATTCAGAGTTTCACTTCAGAATAGGTACGCGGCTTTAACCGAGGAAACCGACCTTAGCGTTGGCGCAATGAATGATAATCTGACTAGTATCATTAAGGAGTGTGCAGTGGAAGTCGGGGGTACAGTCGTTAGAGAGGACACTGGTAAGCTATCCCAAGAGACGAAAAACCTCATTAAGAAACGTCAAGCTATGAAAGCCTCAAATGCAACAGACAAAATAGAGCTGGCGGAGCTTTCGAAGTTGATCAATAGGCGTAAAGTAGCCGACATAAGAAAGTATAATATGGAGAGAATTGAGCATGCTCTAAAGAACGGAAGAAGCCTCAAAGCTACGAAGACAAAACTGTGCATAGGCAAAAATCAGATGTATGCATTAAGGGACAAGGATGGCAAGGTCACAACCAATATGGATAGAATAGTTGAGGTAGCGGAAGAGTTCTACAGAGATCTGTACAGCAGCCGAGACAGTCAGGATGATAATGTAAGAAGCAGTAATATCCCAGAGGAATCAGACATCCCACCAGTATTAACAGGAGAAGTAAAGAAAGCCCTAAAGGGAATGCAAAGAGGCAAAGCCGCTGGTGAGGATCAGGTAACATCAGACCTGCTGAAAGACGGTGGAGAGATTATGTTAGAGAAACTGGCCACCCTGTATACGAATTGTCTCTCGACAGGGAGGATACCAGAATCTTGGAGGAATGCCAATATCATCTTGATCCATAAGAAAGGGGACGTCAAGGACCTGAAAAATTACAGGCCCATCAGCTTACTGTCCGTTGTCTACAAGCTATTCACAAAAGTAATTGCTAACAGAATTAATAGGACATTAGAGTTTAATCAACCAAGGGACCAGGCAGGATTTCGTACAGGCTTCTCAACAATAGACCATATTCATACTATCAATCAGGTGATAGAGAAATGCTCGGAATACAACCAACCCCTATACATAGCCTTCATAGATTACGAGAAGGCATTTGATTCGGTGGAGACATCAGCAGTCATGCAAGCACTGCGGAATCAGGGCATCGAAGAAGCCTATATAAACATAATGGAAGACATCTACAGCGCATCCACAGCCACTATAGTCCTTCATAAAGAAAGCGACAGAATCCCAATAAAGAAGGGCGTACGACAGGGAGACACGATCTCTCCAATGCTATTCACCGCGTGTTTACAGGAGGTTTTCAGGGCCCTAGATTGGGAAGAATTAGGGATAAGAGTTAATGGAGAGTATCTCAGTAACCTGCGATTCGCGGATGACATTGCATTGATGAGTAACGCGGAAGACGAATTACAGCTCATGATTACTGAACTGGATACGGAAAGTAGAAGAGTAGGTCTGAAAATTAATATGCATAAAACTAAAGTAATGTGGAACAATCTTGGCAGAGAACAGCGCTTTGCGATAGGTGGCGAGACGCTGGAAGTTGTAAAGGAGTACGTCTACTTAGGACAGGTAGTAACCGCGGAGCCGAACCATGAGAGTGAAATAACTAGGAGAATAAGGATGGGATGGGGCTCATTCAGCAAGCACTATCAAATCATGAATGGTAGTCTACCACTATCCCTCAAGAGGAAGGTATATAACAGCTGCATCTTACCGGTACTTACCTACGGAGCAGAAACCTGGAGACTTACAAAGAGGGTTCAACTTAAATTGAGGAAGACGCAGCGAGCGATGGAAAGGAAAATGATAGGTGTAACCTTAAGAGACAGGAAGAGAGCAGAGTGGGTCAGGGAACAAACGGGGGTTAAGGATATCATAGTTGAAATTAAGAAGAAGAAATGGATATGAGCCGGCCACGTAGCACGTCGGCAGGATAACCGGTGGTCATTAAGGGTAACTGACTGGATTCCAAGAGATGGCAAACGCGTGAGGGGGAGACAAAAAATTAGGTGGGTAGATGAGATTAAGAAGTTTGCAGGTATAACGTGGCAGCAGAAAGCACAGGACCGAGTTGATTGGCGGAACATGGGAGAGGCCTTTGCCCTGCAGTGGGCGTAGACAGGCTGATGATGATGATGATGATGATGATGATGACTTTTTCGCCAACTGTCTGGTATTTCCCTCTCCTGTAAGCACTTTTCTACGGCTTTCAGCAGTGCTTCTTTAGTGTTATGTGCGAGCTCGTTAATGAGGCTGGCGGGAACCCCATCTAAGCCCGGAGCAGTGCGCTTAGGAATTTTTCCTTCGGCCTTCTTCCACTTGAAATTCTCTAGGACTACATCTTCGTTGGTTGCACTCCTTTGTCAGCTAACCGGCCGTACTTTGGCGTTATACGGCGTAGCTTCAAGGTCTCAAATGTGCGGCAATGCTTGATGACGTCAGCGACCAAAGCGAGACTGTCCTTGCCGATGAAGCAGTTGTACACATCCTCGGCAACGCCTCTCAGAAGGTGCCCAACTTGGTCCTCTTCAGACATTTGATGACTCATTGACTTGCATAACTTGAGGATCACCTCTATGTACGTAGTACAGGTCTTATCTAGCATTTGAGCACGCTGAAGCAATGTCTGCTCTGCCCGCTTTCTTTACGTGGTCGAATCTACGAAGCACTCTGTGATTTCAGAAGCGAAGGGATCTCAGGTCATTAGTCATTCTTCGCGGTTTTCGAACCACAACAGCGCAGTGTCTGTGAGGAAGAGAGAGACATACTCTAGCTGAGCCGTGGGATTGCAGCTGTTCCAATTGCTCACACGCTTGTAGTGGGTGAGCCATTCCTCCACGTTCTCGCCGGGGTTTCTTGAGAAACACCATGGCTACACCTGGCGCATCCAGGCGCCGGTTGTCCGTGACAGAAGAGTCGAAGATGACTTTGGGTCACCGTTAATGGACATCGGGATCTCCGATAGTGTTGGAGGCAGTCGAACGAGGCGTCGGCTTCGGCGTAGACATAGCGGTACCTGCTCCGTCGTCTTGGTCGCACTACCCAGCCCTCCAACCAGAAAACTGTTGCGGTTAAGGTTTAAGTATGGTTATTTACAGGAGAGGTTGATGGTCGGGTAATGATGGCGTCGGCAGACTGCACCAACTCACGTCTTCTTCCTCTCCTCCTTGCCTGGTTTATACTCGTTGCAAATATATATATATATAATGTGAGCATGTGCGTGCGTAGTGAAGTTCGAATGGCGCACACTTTTCTGCGTGCACTGCGAAGTTATTTCCTTTCCGCCGGCCTTGTCCAGAGCTTGGATCCAAGATGCTACGCGCCAGATATCACATCCTCAGTGCGCGGTGATTGAAATATTTTTTTCGACGAATGGCGAGAAAGACACGGACAGGCGCAAACTTCAAGTGAACTCGTTAGCAAGGATTTTTTTGTTTTTTGCGCTTGTGTGGCTTTTTACATCGCCGCAACTCTGATCTTCTGGCAGACTGTTAAGGCTATCACGCGCTTCGGCTGTCATAACGTGTGGTGCTAGGAACAATAATAATTCTTGGTGTTTAACGTCCCAAAATCATGGCATGAGTTTCAGGTACGCCGTAGTGGAGGGCTTCCGAAATTTTTAAACACCTGGGGTTCTTTAACGTGTACATAAATGTGACGCTAACAGGAGTATCTAGATTGAGAACCGCTTTAAACTAGGGCAGCTATCCATACACGTCTGAGTACGGCCTCACACCAGTAGACGTCTGCAGCGGTGTATTGACTGCAATGCCAGCTGCCGGAAAGTAGACGTCCCGATCGTCCTCTCCTTTCTGCTCTACTGCATCATATGGAGCGAGTCTTCCCTGGATACTCGGATTAGTTCGCTGGGTAAGGTCGTTTGTCTGGGTATGGAACGCGAATTCGTAGTGGTGCTGGACACATTCTTGTGTAGGTTCCTTCCTAGTTTCAGGCTGCAAAATGTTGCTCACATCAGAAATGCTGTTCAGATCAGATAGATGTTGATCGGATATCAATGCCTTAGGCAAGCGATGTCTTCGCTTTTCTCTGCTGTGAGGGTTCGCTTTTCCCTGCTGTGTCTTGTGACCCGGCCGTTGGTGAGCAAGTCAAATGCATTTTGTAATTCTACCTTAGGAGTGATACAGAATAATGAAGTGGTTTTCAGAGATTGTACGAATAGTTACAATATTACGTTGCATTAACAATCATTGTTGTCAGCCCAAAAACGCCAAAATTCGCTTTTCTGAAAATCTTTGTGCTGATCACAGTGGACGATTGGGCCAGTAGGTGATTCATGATCGACTTTGTCCTTGCTGGAGTGCAAAGTTGAAAGAGGCTGCGCCTACAGCACACGAATGGAGAGCTTCACGAGAGCATCCAGGCCATTAGAGTAACCTGTTGGTGTACCTGTGCCAACAAGATTCAAGACAATCAGCTCCAGCATATGAGTCAGTCGAGTGTGGAAAAAAAAGAAAGAAAGAAAAAGAAGAAATGCAATAGGTTAGATAGGTGCCTTTTTTTGCGCGGAATAGACGGCAGATCTAGAGGTTATTGCACAACACGTCGCTCGTATGTGTTCTACTATACGTTCATTTCTAACAAAAAAAACTAACCAAGTGCACATTTCCCGGTGTACAAGATCATATTTGAACGACGCTATCATTTTTGCACACCCGCTTCGACGGCGCCAAGCTTGCGGTGGCAGCCACATTTCATTAGGAACGAAATGAAAACAGATAAACACTATCTTTAACTTCGTTGTTTTTTTACTGTCATTCCTAGCGTTCTCAAACTTATCTAGTTTTAATTTGAGGTAACGCAAGGAGCAAACGAGCAACACCTAAGTGGTACACCAAAGGAAATTCGCTTATTATGCAACGACAATATCCTGTTCGTACCCAAGCATAATGCTTCCCGCTAGCTGGAAAAGAAACACGGAAAGCAGCATGCTGCTCCACAAGCTCACCGGTACGGCAGCGCAAGAAACTAAACAAACGAACGAATAAAAAAACACGATTCTCTTTATGCATCGCCGGCCCTGATCGCGGGTGCATCTATAGCGGCCAGACTTTTGGCACGGTACGTCTAGAAAAACTGCCGATTCATTGCCAGTTGTCGCCGTCGAGATAACGCCGACACACAGCGCTCTCTTTTCTGCGCACTGAGGTGAAGCGACAGTCTCGGGGTGTTGGTACCGTTTCTTTTGATTCTCTTTTATTTAGTGCCGCGTCACTACATACGTCTTGGTGGGACTTTTGAATTCTTTAAGGTCGATACGCCACGTGGTGTCGTTCACGCGAACTAGGCCGCCGGATTTTGCATTGAAACACTCTTTCTGGCTGCTGGCGAACAACAAATAGTTCATTTGACGCTGTTTTAAATGGTAACTTCAAGAACCGTGTTCGATTGCTATCAGTGTCCCTTCAGTTGACATAAAGCAAATAAATAACCCTCGCATTTTGCACTTTTATGCGCCTGTGGCCGAGAACGCGAGGCTTACAAAAAGGGGTTCAACTTAAGTAGAGGATGATACAGCGAGCCATGGAAAGAAAGAGTGACAGATGTAACCTCAAGGGATAACAACCGAACATATATATAGAGGGTCAGGAAAAAAAACGGCTGCTCGGGACCTCGTATAAGCCGAAATCAAGAAAAATTCGGCAGATCCCACGTACCGTGAGAGTCGATGTTATGCGAAGCATGCGGCGGGAAGGTGACTGTGGCGTATTTTTTACAGAGCGAAACGTTACGATGTGACGCTAAAGATTTGTATAAATTTGTATAAATACGCACACATATACGTTGCGAGCCGCATGTGTTATATAACCAGTTTACAGTTATTGGGTAACGCTGCCAACGGCAATGTGCGCATTACCAACACCAGAAGCAGTGAGCTGATATGTAGTGCTTGTCCTTATGATGGAGAACGTAAGTACGTTTCACGAACCCGTGAGCACGTGTGGAAGGGGTTCCTAACAGTTCTTCAACAAGGTCATCATCACCGCAGTCAGTGAACACCAGCAGATGGTCATGACTTGTTATTGATCAGGTCGTGATCGCGGTGACGAGGGGTCCATGTGCAGTGAAGTATGACGCATAGTACAGCTGTTGGAAATCGAGGATGCCTCGGTCATTTTGTCGACAAATTGTCTGTCGATAGAGCCGGCGACATGTCAGAACCTGAAGCCTGAAGTCTCCCTTCGCGTTGGTGAGGTATAGGCCGTCGAGGCTGGTAGGCCTGGATAGTGCTACGTAGACCAACATCAGTGGATGGCGCTTGTCGTATACGTAGACTACCTGGGCGTATGTGGCCTACGGAGCCTACTCTACAAAGCGGCTGTCAGTCAATCTGGCATCATCCTCGGTCAGCATGAGGCCATCGCCCAGCCACGCAAGAAATGAAGAGGACACTGTGTCGTTCTGGCGGCCTAAGTGCACTTTCCGGTGCGATGATGTGAATAGCATACGTAACTTTCGTTAATGTATTCCTCCGGTGTCGAGCAGTGATTCAGTATAGCTTGCTGAATCATATGAATACAAATGTAGTCTTTATTAGACTGCTATAAAAGCGGAGCCGACTCTGGAACAACAGACGTTAATCTGATATGAGGCCTGTATCGTAGGAGTACACATCATAGGAGTATCATGTAGTGTTTATTGCTTTCTTGCAAATTAGATAGCCGGCACCATAACCACAATTGACGTTGCACCTACATTACGCCTGCATGGGCAGTGTTTCCAAACCAGTTTATATACCTGGAGTGGCTCTGTGGTAGAATACCTGATTGCGACGCAGAACGCATGCTTGGGTTCGATTCCTGCTAGGATCCTAATTTTCATTCTTTCCATTCGTCGGGTCAACGCTGCCGACGTCGGTTTTTCTTAACGCTCCCCCATTCAAGTTACTAATGTCTGTTCTCGCCGTTCCTGGGTAGATAGAAACTGTCAATCACCTGTGGTGCATACCCGTACACCGCGGCCCATGGTAAACGGGTATGTGCCACACGTGTCGAGAGGAAAGGGTTTCACGACGTAAGCGACAGGATTATCGAGTTATTCGTGTCATGATCCGACAGTCATATTCGTCAAATCTTCTTACCCTCCCATGCCAATTTTGGTCTACACCAAGTTAAGGAGGCGATCATGAGAGCACCCAGACGTCGGCGGCTAGATAGATAGATAGATAGATAGATAGATAGATAGATAGATAGATAGATAGATAGATAGATAGATAGATAGATAGATAGATAGATAGATAGATAGATAGATAGATAGATAGATAGATAGATAGATAGATAGATAGATAGATAGATAGATAGATAGATAGATAGATAGATAGATAGATAGATAGATAGATAGATAGATAGATAGATAGATAGAAGTGGGCGTAGTCAAGCTGATCAGCATGGTGATTTTGATGATGTGCGTTACATATTGTGCAATCACGAAAAAATATCCAACTACATTAATCACATTTTGTATCCCCTTTTAAATTTGTAGATAACTTTAGCGTGGCTGTATACAGGCCTAAAATTGCGCGCTCTAAGGCGGTTAAAACATACAAGTAGTAAGATCATGGGGGCGACGTGAACAGTGTGTAAATGGAATGGATGGCTCTGCTCGTAATGATAAAACTATGGTGGAGATACATGGCATAGGCACGAGTGTCTCGTCAACGCCTTTCAGTCCAAGGGCCGCGATGCAGGTACTTTTTGTTTGTAACTCCCGCAGCAGCGACCTCTATTGAGAGGTCGTGCTGTGGATTTCCTGGGTATATCACGTAAAAACTACGCACGTCGTTAAAAAACGCGAGCAATGAATCATATTTAAAAAGCGGATCCCTTCCGATGAACATGGAAGGACGCAGTGGAAATTGCTGTCCGTAGGGTAATTAAAAGTGCTTCTTTCTCATAGCGTCTAATTTTTTTGCACTGAATGAGGATGTGAAACACCGTAAGTGGCTCTCCACATTTCTCACACTTGGGCGGATCCCCACCGGACAAAAGGTGTACATGTGTGCTGTGTGTGTGACCGATACGTAGCCGACAGAGTGTTACATCTGTGCGGCATGTTTTTGATGTCGGTGGCCAGTCACCGAGGTAAGGCTTGAATACATGTAATTTATTATGCCGTTGGTCCGATGTACGCTGCCAGTAATCCGTCAGCTTTTTTTCGCAGGAAGGGTTTCAGGTCAATTGCGGGGAGATCTATAGATGATTGCGGAGAGTTTGCATGCAATAATGTTGCAAATGTATCTGCCAATTCGTTTCCCTAGATTTCACAGTGCCCTGGCACCCAGCATAAAACTACATGCTGTTTGGAAGAGTAAATGGCGCACAGGAGGGAGTATAGCAAGCAATGAGAGGGCTGTGTACTTTCTGATAGTTTTTAAAGTTTTCACGACGCTTAACGAATCCGTGTATATGACTGCATTACATATTCCCATTTCTTTAATGTGCTTTGCTGCCGCCAGTATTGCGTAAGCCTCCGCTGTGAAGACGCTTGTGCTTGAGGGAAGAACACCAGCATCCGAAAAAGATGGGCCTATCGCTGCGTAGGACACACCTGCGTGAGACTTGGACGCGTCAGTGAAAAATTCGAGACAGGTGTATTTGTGTGTCAGTTCACGGAAGTACATCTGAATGTGTACAGGTGGGGCATACTTTGTGACATCTACGGAAGATGTGTCACAATCTACAACCTGCCATTTCCATGGCTGGGTGTGTGAAGATGGAGCCATTAAGTGGTGATCGAGCAATCAGACGCCTTTTTCTTCAGCTAGTGCTCGCACATGCAGCCAGAAGAGCTTTTTCACAGCGGATTGGTTATGAAAGAGCTGGCAGGTGGATATGTCATTTACGACAGGATATGTGGGATGGTCTGTGCTTGCATTTGTTTCAAAGAATACGTAAAAGATAGGTACGATCTTTGTATATGTGGCGACCATTCGTCCGATTCCGCGTAAAAGCTTTCCAAGAGGCTTGTTCTAAAGGCACCCGTAGCAAGGCGAATGCCTAAATGGTGGACAGGATCCAGCGTCTTCAAGGCTGTTGGTGTCGCAGACTAGTATGCTATCGCCCCATAGTCTAGACGAGTGCGTATGAGGCTTTTATGGAGGCTCATGAGACATTTTCTGTCGCTTCCCCAAGCTGTGCGGGACAGCACCTTTAAGATGTTCATGACCTTCAGGCATTTCTCCTTATTGTACTCAATGTGTTGTAAAGCGTGAGCTTCGTGTCTAAAATTAGACCTAAAAATTTGTGTTCTCTTTTAACATCTATATGGGGATCGGGGTGGAGGCCTCTCTTCCTAGAGAACAAAACGCAGGAGGTCTTTTGTGGATTCAGATGGAAACCGTTCTCGTCTGCCCATTTGCAGACCTCCTTGACACAGAGCTGAACCTGTCGCTCGCATAATGAGAGATTACAGGATTTAAAACCTATTTGTAAATGATCAACGTATGTTTAATAAAACATGTTACGTGGGACGTACGAACACAGGGAATTCATTTTACTAATAAAAAGTGTGCGAATGAGGGCACCGTCCTGTGGCACTCCAGTTTCTTGCACAAACGGTCGAGACAAAACATTGCCCACTCGAACACGGAATGTGCGATTGGACAGACAGCTCTCGGTCATATTTAGCTTATTACCACGTATACCTAAGTGTTACAGGCCTCTCAATATTCATAACCGCCCCGTGGTATGGTATGCCTTCTCCATGTCAAGGGACAGACATAGAAAAAAGTGCTTATGAACAAAAGCCTCGCGGATTTGTGCCTCTATGCGAATGAGATGGTCGGTGGTGGACCGACCCTCTCGGAATCCGCCCTGATATGGGTCAAGGAGTTTGTTTGATTCAAGGAAATGTATAGTCGGCAGTTTATCACGTTTTGAAATAGTTTGCAGAGGCAGCTAGTCAGGGCTATAGGCCTGAAACTCAAAACGCAAGATGGATCCTTGCCCTCTTTCAGGATAGGTATTATTATGGCCTCTTTCCACGCGGAGGGAATCTCGCCGGAAGACGATACAGCGTTGTACAGGCAGACGAGAGTTTTTTGTGTTTCATGGAGTTAGTGTTTCAGCCTTTGATATATAACACGGTCAGAGCCTGGGGCACATTTGCTGCAGCAGTTTAGCGCTGCCTGCAGCTCAGCTAAGTGGAATGGTTCGCTGTATGGTTCTTGTTTTGCACATTTCACTTCTAGTTTTTGTCTTTCTATTCTCTCTTTGTACCGTTTGATTGTATCTGAATAGTGCGATGAGCTGGATGCGTGCTCAAAGTGACCACCCAGGAAGTTTGCTTGGTTTGCTCCTGGGCTTTCTTGATCGACCGGAAAAAATGAGCGCGCAATTAGCACGTTGTTGAAAGTAGCGCAGTTAGATGTCATTTCAACACGCCTACATACGCCTCAATGACATTTTCACAATTAGGTGAGTACTCGTTGAGGTACAAATATAATTATGACTAATTAATTAAACGTTATTAACGAAAGAAGTAGCAGTGGCTACTCCAGTGCCCTAGGAACAATATGCAGTAGGTTTTCTTCGAGTAACGCGGCACCTCTTTAAATCGCGCTGCTTGCTGGCTTAGACACCCTGTGTGTGTGTGTGTGTGTGTGTGTGTGTGTGTGTGTGTGTGTGCGTGTGTGTGTGTGTGTGTGTGTGTGTGTGTGTGTGTGTGTGTGTGTGTGTGTGTGTGTGTGTGTGTGTGTGTGTGTGTGCGTGCGTGCGTGTGTGTGTGTGTGCGCGCGCGCGCGCGCGCGCGCGCGTGTGTGTGTGTGTGTGTGTGTGTGTGTGTGTGTGTGTGTGTGTGTGCGTGTGTGTGTGTGTGTGTGTGTGTGTGTGTGTGTGTGTGTGTGTGTGTGTGTGTGTGTGTGTGTGTGTGTGTCTGTGTCTGTGTCTGTGTGTGTAGACTGATTCCGCTGCAAAGTTGGGGCATCGAGCAGCACAAAAACCCGATGAAGTAATGTCGCAGACAAATAGCGTGACCCGCGTGCAAGGAAGGGCATCGGCAAGCTTGGTACACATATATCCTAGTTATATATCGCGCACAAGACAACACGTGTAAAATAAAGACGTGTAATGATCATAGCAAGACTTTTGCTTAGTGCGCTACAAAAGCTAAAATGCAGAAAATATTCTAGTACTCGATAGACAACGCCAGAGTGTTGAGATGCACGCGGCAACAATGGTAATTCGCGATCGGTGCATCTTATGTGATTCGGTTTCAAGTGTATTTTCTATGCATCATTTCTTGTCCATGAACTTATACAATTTATTTTGCCTTGCGCTCTTCTTGAGCGTGGGTGCATTCACACCTGATACCACAATTAAGGCCACAGGATAAGATTGGCGGTCAGAGAAAACGCGGCATTGGTACGCAAGGGAAAGCGAGCGGCAAAACTCATGTGCTCAGTCCACTGAGCTTATGACACAGCGTCGTGTACATTTTTTCAGAGGATCTAAGCACTATATTGTAACATAGTGATATCTCCCTTCATTGAGCATAATCTCAGTTACTACTGGGCGTGCTGCCTGCAAATAGCAGGCGACATAAAACTTAAGTTAAACGCGGCCGGTAGTTCAAAGCTTTTCAACTGTACCCAGTGCGTTTTTTCATTGCCAAGTTGCCGTTTTTAATTTTCTGCCCAGCTTCAGCCTTGACTAGAAATCTATTTTACGACTGATATGTACATCAAAGCTCCTATCACAGATTGATGTTTTACACAGGCAAGATTGAAAGTGCGTTCGCGGTATATAAAGAGCACAAGATGTATAAAACGTCATTTTTTAGAGGTTGTATAGCTCACAAATTTGGGTAAGAGAATTCATTCGTGTGAAGACATCTTTTCATTAAGGCATTCTAACGCATGCCGCTAAAAACTGCTCAATCATTTTAGCGAACAACACCAAGGTACTTAGTTAACCCCTCAAGGGCGCAATAAACAAAAAAAAAATGTTCCGGAATTGTCAATCTTTTTATGACGCGAAATGTTTCAGCAACGTGTTCAAAAGCGAAACATATTTGCGCCAACAGTTCACGGCAGATAATATTCCTTTATTGGTCATTCCTCAATCGGTCATGTATTATCCGATACCTATGGCATTTAAGGTGTATTCTGCTATAAATTCCGGCAATTACAGAAAGTAACGACTGCGTTTGAATTGCCGTGCACAAAATCCACTATTCCTCGAATGTTCACTTGAAACTTGATGAGGCTATCATTTGTGTGCTAGCACGAGAACTCCATGAGAACGCCGGACGGATGTGGCCATGTTTGTTTATAATGAGTGGGAAACACAAGGCACTCATTCCCCCCTCTAGTGCGCAAACTCTCATTGAATAAAAGCGCCACTGACGGAATCCGTGCCGCCATCTATGTTTTAACAGAAAAGCTACATTTGACAAGCTAGGTTCGCCAATAGCCAATAGTACACTGCGGAAGATCCATGAAATCCTATTGTCGTCATAAGCAATATAGTGGCGAGTGGTCATGACGACCTTAGGTCGTCATAAGCCCTTAAAGAGAGCACGACACAGTCACCCGACAATTTGCAGTTATCAACGCAGAATAGAAGTAGAGGGCCTATTGCGCCTATATATACATGAATAATACACTGTGCATGTTTTTCACTGCGAAATAAGCTCTAGGAGTCACCACCTATGAACCCCGCCCACCGCTGGCGACCGCGATTTTGCCATTGCGTGTGTGACGTCATGAGCTGCATGCAGCGGAGCCGTCGTCTTCTACGAAAGTTTCAGCCGCTGAAAATTGTTCACTTTCAATGCAAAGCTGAAAAAAGCTGAACTAACTCGATTTCACGCAGAGCTGGCCGCAGTAAACATCGTTCGCCGAATGCAGACGCTCGCACCGCAAGCAGATTGTACCGTCACGGCTCCCGAATGCGCCAGTGTTAGCGCACTCTCAGGGGGTGAACGCAGGATGTCGTAGATGTCTACAGCAGAATCATCGCACATTGAAGGAGGATTCCAAGAATCAAGTTAATACGTTCAGCCCATCATGAAAAGCTAATTTTGTATTCAGTGTATTTAGGTAATGGCACAACCCACTAGAGAGTCACACGTTGGACTGCTGGAATGCTGAGCGTCCGATAATCGCACCATCAGTCGATGTAGTGTTGACACCGCTGATTTATATGGTTTTGCTTTGGTGCTACTCTATCGTACAGTGAATACATTAAGAGCGCTGTATCTGACTCAAGGGGAATGTTTAATCAGTATTGCTTGTTTTGGATGAAACTTCTTTTCCAATAAGACAGATATTTCATGGATTGCATAATTACCAACGTTGTGTTATTTGCACTTTGAGGGCTTTATTGCTTTATGACACTAATAATGACAAGTTTTTACAATGCACGAAGGCGGCTTCAGAAGACCATCAAGAAACAACACAAGAAACCACATTCTCTTATCTAATATATGAAACATTTGAGGCTGGTCCTGATCACCTTAAGCAGCCACGGAAGCATTGTATGTGTTGTCGCAACTGCGATTCCAAATGGTGTACATCGGCATACCCATTGTCAAATATTTAAAGGAAAAGTAGCAACACGCTGGTACATAGTTAACAAATTGCTCCGTCACCCATAGTTCATAGCCTGCAATATGAAGATCGTTCAGATTAGTTCGGTAGTCTCAATAATGTCTTTCAAATGTCAAGACTGTTAGAAGGATTAGTCAAAGGCATGTTTTGTAGTGCACAAATTATAAAGCACACGTGAGCCAATGTGCAATTCACACGATTTGCTATCTTTTCTCTGTGTCGACGGAATGGGTGAAATGTGTTGCATGATTGATTTATATTGACAGAAGCTCAATGGTGCATCTTGACGCTATGAGGCAGCACTTAATTAGAGCAGCGATACCAGAATTTGTAAGAGACATGTACGTATGAATTCAACTAAATCACTTCGTAATGAGGTCAATTATTTCAAGAAAGAGATAGATTGCCCCCATTCATGAGTATCCATGACATTGCTCGTAAAAACGCTTACTTAATCCTATGTACTATTTTACAGACAACAGATATCCTTTCAATACGCTACCTCCAAGTCGCCGTCACTATTAGAAAAAAATCTGGCACAATTATTATCAGCACCTGGTCTTAAGAATGTGGCTCAAAAATTGTCACGCTCCTGTATAAGTAAATTTATTGAATTAGATGCACATGTTTGGTGCACTATTGTTGCGCTAGCGACTAAATTGAGCCTGCTAAACTGCTATTTTTTTTTATTGTGCGAAACAGCAACATAGGTTTTGCATGCGCTCCATTCTATCGAAGAGTGGACATTCAGACTGAATAGCGTATCGGAACAAGGCATGAGTTAATTCACTTCCACAAGCTGTTTATTTAGATTTGCACTGTCAGATTTCGTTTTCCAATATTGAACGAGAATATTAAAATATATAGGTCTGTATAAAAATGTCCATGTACATTTTTGGGTGAGCGCAATTATGCATGCTAAAACATGCATATTCAACCACTGTGTTAGCTAGTTCTACTCCCAATAAAAGAAAGTGTGAGCACCTACCTCCAGTAATATTCCCGTTTGAGCCAATGGCTTTGGGAGCATAGAATATATTGCAAGCGTTTTCAGCAGAGAATACAAGGGCGTCTACAAAACTTTCGTTCGTTTCACCTGTGAACATAAAAAAGTTTAGTGCCTTCGTAACATCAAAAAAATGTTACAGATCATCAGGGCATATTTTGTAAAAATTTTTCTACATTGTAGATAGTTGAACGATTTTTCATTCTTGAGCCATATTTCACGTTCTTGATGCTTTGAAAGTTGGTGAGGTTGTTTAATATTTCCGCCGTTTCTTTGAGAAATCTGCTTCATTCGCCTTTTTTTTTTCAAATACTGTTGCCTGCATTCCGAAAAAGGGGGAACTTATTTGTGGTATGCCCATCTTTCTTCCCTTGCTTTTCGTATGATTCTCGTAGCAACCAGTTATCAGCACAGATTATGTAAATTAAAAAACTGAAGCACTCTAACATTCCCAGCACATTATCCCTTTGTTGGATGCATTGCGGGTCGGCACAGTTAATTTTACCAGCATGTTCTTTTTCGCGTGGTCGTTCTTAATTTTATCTAATGCATAGTATTTCCAGCTGAATTTATGTGAGGACATCCTGCTGAGGCACACAGCTTCACTGCGTGCACATTGTACCAAATATCCGGCTTTGAGCTCTTCGGTTGCCAATATATGAAAATGATGCTCATTCTAATCACTGTAGTCTCCTCTTCTTTTTATATGTAGAAGCGCACAATGATGATTTTTTGTTTCGTCTTGCGCATGGCCTAAATAAGCACTGCATTATCACCATTCACTTATTAAGACTCACAGTAATAAACCAAAAGATGTGGTTACACCTATTAGGTTGTATGCAGCATATATATATATATATATATATATATATATGTGTGTGTGTGTGTGTGTGTGTGTGTGTGTGTGTGTGTGTGTGTGTGTGTGTGTGTGTGTGTGTGTGTGTGTGTGTGTGTGTGTGTGTATGGGTCATTCTATGCCAAATTATTCAGCGTTTTTCGGACCATCGCCAATATTGCTGAAAAAATTTCCACTTTTCTCTTGAAGTTCGCAACTCGTTCTGCTCGTTTATTTTTGTTGCCAAAAATTTTCCCGCCTATTTGTGAAAATCTATAGTTTTGCGCTGACTGAGCTAAAGGGCATCAAACAACAATTTTTTTCAAAGGACGTATAGGGGATGCACTCGATAAAGTGGTATTTCCGGCAAGCTAATGAAGTGATGTAACTGTAAAAAGAATGACTTATTTATGTACATACATTCTTCGAGAGCTTTTCGCACGAGCAAAATTGAATAAAGTCGCAAAGTTTGATATTTCTTTTGCCAGGAACAAGGCAAACTCAAAGGGTAGAAATGAATTCTATACTGGTGGCCTGTTCGACATACTACAAAAGAGAAATAATTTAGACGCTGAAGGTGTAGCAGATCGTCTGAAAAAAATTGCGAATATCACTTTTTTTAATAAAAGCTCTGTATTCAGCGTTAAAAAACTTGCCTTGGTGTTCAGACTAAAACTATGCTCTATACTTCATTTGAAAGCTCTATGTATTAGTTAAACATAGGGAAAGTTACAAAAGGGTATTGTTTTTTTCAACTTGAGAAATAATATTTTGAAAATTTGTATCTCCGCCAGCTTTTCGCTGACGTAACTGAAGCGGCATGAAGCATTCGCAACAGCAATCTTCAGCCCATGCCCACTGACCTGGGATGCAGACATCAAACATGGTGCTGTCTATAAAGCAACCCCATTTCCTTTTCCATTTCACGCTATCTTAATCCTTTAACCTGTAGAAACCAGTTCGGGCATCTATGCTACTGCTGATATATATGTACAGCAAGTATACTTTTGAGATCGCGTTGTGCGAACGCATTCAGCAGATTACAAGATGCTGCGCAGATGCATACCATGTGTATATAACTGAATAAGTCTTATGGAGTGCAGATATTCAACATTTCATTCAAGAGTGATATTGGGATTTTATGGCACTTGTGAAATGGCTGAATGCATTTTTTCCCTGCTTTCCTGTTATATTTCCTGGTTCTTCTTTTGTTATGTTTTCCTGTTCCTGTTCCTGTTATTGTTTTTCTGTTATGTTTCACCACTGACTGTTGAGTATTGGGCTATGCAGTGAAGGCACATGTCTCAGAGTTTAGGACATGGGCTTTCAAAAAGAATGGACCAAGTGGTACATATGACACACCAGTATTCTCTCATGATGCGTCAGCCAAGTATTCAGAGCACAAGCACCTTGCCTGTAGTCAAATGAAGCAATATCTGGCGTTTATGAGGAAGTGTGGCTTGTGATGTCCACAAGCAACAGCATCGACTCTATGAGCCACCGTGCCATGATGGCAACGGTGTCGTTCCAGAGCCATAAGCGCATATTAAAAAGCGTCTGATGATTATTTCCAGATGCCAAACGAAAGGTTGACATGCAGTAGGTCTGCCTGAACCCATGTCACTTACTATTGAATGATAATTACAATCATTCTGCTCGCTTACCCTTAGAAAATGTACAACAAATGAGTATAACTAGTGCTCATCAAGTGACCCAATTTAAGTGGCTATGGTGTCACAGCGGCAACATGAAGGCATATCTAGTGACGCTGATGTGATTCCAAGTATAGGCTCGCAGTCGTATTTATTGTGAAAGCACTGGGTGCGAGAGGGGTGCTGGTGTTGGACGCAATCGAGCCTCTTCAGGACACCAGGTGTAGCTGAGATATGCACTGGGGCACTATGTGAAATCGTGTGCGTGTGAGCCTGTTGCACAGATTTATGCGGCTATTATTTTCGCTACCCCATGTCGAATGTTACAGAAGCTTTCATACGGACGTGTACAATTTTTGCATTGTTGCTCAAAAAGTGGCCGATATCTTGTGTTTCTGCCTGCCCTGGTCCGCCAACTAGAACATAAAGTGCTTTTTCTTTCATTCAGAAGACTTTGTTGCTTTAGAAAATGCGACTCATCGAAGCGCCTATCAACTTGTTCGGAGGAAACAAAATTAATCCAAAATAAAGAGCAACTCTCATTGGTAATAGATATCGTGTACCAGAGCATAAACTGCACGAGAGCAACATTATTACCTATGAAGGTGGTGCCATATCTTGAGTTTACAATGAGTAACAGAAACGTCCTTACCTTGCGTCTCGTACTTCACGGCATTTTCTATCGTGTAATTGTACATCTTAACTGCAGTCAAGGTTTCTAATGAAGTGCGCCTGAAAATATATAGTAGTACAGATGAAATGCCACTTCCCCATGAAGACCAGGGAGTGATTCTCCAAAATATCTAAATTCATCCCAGGTGTGGCATTTTGTAATAACCCACGCACGTTCTAGAAAGTGGTCAGCCTGGAAACCGTGTAATATAATTGCAGGTTATCTGCTACTCAATCAGAAGGGAAATTTCTCCTGGAAGAATGCAGATGATGGCAGGCGGTTCGAAAGATTCTTCAATGGTATTCTATTTTTATTTTGTGACCTCTTTGCAATTTGGCCAATAGATAATACTTAAACGTTGGTATTTTGTGGGAGTCAGAAGAAGGCTGCGAGCTTTGAAGAAAGCGCAAACGTTTTACAGCGAAACCTGTTCCGAGATCACAAGGGCCGTTTTTGGCGCCGTAGTCTGCCACCGCCGCCGCCGCCGCCACCGCTGGTGTCCGTAACCACTCTCACGCGAAATGAGAAAAAAAGAATAACAAAAATATCTAGGATGGAACGAGGTTCTAACTTGAGCGCTGTGCGTGGGAGCCCAGTATCCTACCTCAGAGCAATGCCGGTGCTTCAAACTGCTTTGCAAAAAGACTCTATACAGGCTTCATATAGTGACGGAACCACATTAACATTTGTAATGTAGTGTGGTAGAAGAGTAAAATAAAACCCAGGCGTTACACAATGTGAATTCTGTAACCTGGTGTCACCCAATGCGAATTGCGCAACGCTTTGGCTGTTGAATGCTTCCAACCCATTACAGAGGGCTCTGCCATAATTCTTCAGCGTCATCAGCCACAGCATCAACAAAGTGCACATAATGTCTTACAGGTGTTCAGCGGGTACCACGGTTCTCCACAAAATGACGAAAAATGGCATAGTGGCTGCTTCCCTATTTCACAAAAATTATCATGATTTATAGCGTAGTGGGTTCCTCGCAAGCGCACTTCTATTTGTTGCCAAGGAAGCCCATAAGGCTCCCATGATCACTTTTCTCAGGGTCTCAATAAAGTTATTTCTCTCTCTCTCTCTCTCTTTATCATGTTAACGTATGTTATTAAACGTGGTGGGATTGTTAACAATGCGAATTACGTAACCAGTGAGTCGTTTAGAGCTTCCAATCCATTACAAAGAGCTCAGCCATAATTCTTCATCATCATCAAGCGTCGCATCAACAAAGTGAACATAATACCTTACAGATGGTACCTCGCTTCTCCGCAGAATGACGAATAATCTCGTGGTGGGTGCTTCCCAACTTCATCAAAATTATGATTTGTGGCGTAGTGGATACTCGAGCAAGACTTTGATTCGGGCGATGTGGTACATGCTTAGCTGGGAAAAAACAGCGCAATAAAGGACGAGGACGCAGGAACACAGTAGACTGGACGAGCGCTGAATAGTGAGCGCTGTTAGTACGCTGAATAGTGTACGCTGGATACGCTGTTAGTGTACTTGTATTATTAGCCACAAGAGAATTCATAACGGGCTCTAGAAATGCCGCTTTTCCAGCTTTCAGTGTGACTATGTTCCGCTTTCCGCGCTGGCATGGGTTTTTTTTCTTGCATGTGGACAAGTGCGCAAAGATACCGCCAGAAAAACCGGGAAAAGATGTCGCCAATACATTGAGCTCTACGGTGTGAGGCACACGTGCCGTTGTGAAATCTTGGTTTCTTATAATCATGCAGTGCGTGAGCTGATACAAGGAAGTGCAGGCCAGGATCAATTGGAGACCATTAGAACAGACATTCTTCCAGCAGGAGGAGGAGGAAGAAAGGAAAGGAAGCGAAGGCAGGGACGTCAACCAGACGGGCGTCCGGTTTGCTACCCTACACTGGGGAAAGGAATGAAGGGATGAAAAAAGTCACAGTTTCGCCGCAACGGCGAAGCAATGAATGCGATAGCAATACATTGTAATTTAACGCGAAGAACGGAAAGCAGCTCGAAATTGCCAGCGCGTCGCTCGAGCCCAAAGGACGCACGGAAAGAACGCACACAGGACGAGCGCGAACTAATGCGTCACAGCTCGACATTTGAAGCGCACTGCTCAAACATAAAGCAGGACGCATGAAACGAACGAACAGGTACACACAAGACGAGCGCGAACTAATTGTCACAGTTGCTACTTATTTCTGTTTGAACAGCGCGCTCCTTTCGCAAACGCGGCCGCGGCAGCGATCGAAGCGAAGCACCCCACCGGCCGCCCCTTCTTTCCTCGAGATAAGCGCACGAAAGCGACCACGCCCTGTAGAGCAAAGAGCAACAGCGTTCGCAGGAGCGGGGCGACGATCTTTACAGCACGCCACACGCGCGCACATCGCGCCATCTATGTGACCACTAAGAAATCATGCTGAATTACATGGTGTATATAAATAGCTCGCCGTTAGAAGGCTGAAAGACTGTGCTGTCGTGGCATAACATGTAACGCGGCGGGCTGCAAAGCGAGAGGTCGCCCGTTCGATTCCGCGCGTCAGAAAGAATTTCTGAATTATTTTTGCTTTATGGCTTTTCTCTACATATACATACTGATACATATACGGTGAATGACGGCGACGGGGACGAAAGAACATTGAAGAAAGCACTGTCAGCGTACATATGCGCCTGTCCACTGCACACCTACAAGCAGTCGCTTAAATTGGTCGATTTTAAAAATAGTAGCAATGCTCGCGTCACTTTGCAGGCCTGCGACGCGTAGGGCCACAATACGAGGATCTTCTCTTCGGAAAACGGCCTGTCGTCTTGATTGTTCAGCGCACTACGCAGAACGTTTCGTTCGTTCACAAAACGTCCACAAAAACACAGTAGATGTTCTATGGTTTCGTCGCTATTACACGAGTCGCGTCTGGAGGTGCCTTCTATTCCTATGCGACATCTAACCACAGGTAGCACAGTAAAGTTGCGCCACGGCGGGAAAGATGCGATGGAACTTGGAGTTTCCTCGATAGGTCTAGTTTATGCAGGCGCCGGTTCCAGACACTGGGGTCGCTCAACCAAGTTTGCGACATTGTGTCAGCGAACGAATGAGTACCCCTTGCAGCGTCTTTCATCGACAAGGGTATTGGGGCTGTCTGGGCAATCTCGTAGGTGGACCCGGCAGTATCATCAGCGAGATTGTTACCCACAATGCCACAATGTCCCGGCAGCCATTGCAACACAACGTCATGTCCATTCGATAAAGCTTGGTGAAGAATTTATCTCGTTTCGCTTACTAACTGCTCATGCACCCTTCGTCGTAATGCTGATTGGAGACTCTGAAGGGATGCCTTAGAGTCGCAAAAGACAGCCCACTTTTGAGGTTGGGCGTCCGCGATATAAAGGATAGCAGCACGTAAGGCGGCAAGCTCCGCTGCTGTCGATGTCGTCCTGTGGGACACCCTGAGCTTGACAATCACTTGGCAGGCCGGAATAACAGCAGCACCTGTGAGCTGTCGGCTAAGACCGAGTCATCGGTGTAAATGTGCGTCCTTTGGCCGTACTCCTCGATGAGTAATGAGAATATCGCCTTTCGTAGGACCACCGTTCAATGACGGATCTTCATCTTTATTCCCGGAATTGTGGGGCGTACCTGTGGTTGTAGGCACCATAAAGGCGAGAGTGGTCTTCCTGCTGGAGTAGAGCCCGACGCAAGGCATTCTCTATGAGTCGAAATAATTCTTGGAAACGTGTATTGTGATCTCCTTAGTGGCGATGCAGCAATATGATGACCCGGATCTCGGCAGAGGTCTCTAATATGCGCTCTTAAATTGTCAGTGGTGATGTATGCTGGAATCGGATGCTCTCTTGCGATCGTAATTGTCCCGTGAGTTGAGGTGCAGCCTGGTAATCCTCAGTACGTGCCTAATGCCCGGCCTTGCAAACTTTCGAGGGTGCGGATGTTCGTTTTGCATGTATTTGCCAGCATCAGCAAGCTTTAGCGTAAAAATCTCAGAAACAGTGCTCTGTACAGGTGCATCATGGAACGTATCCATGTGCCCCAACTTTTCCCGCAGAGATACCGCATTATGTAAACGATGCAAATTAGTCTTGTCTTCAGGTAAGCGCAGTGGGCGCTCCAGGAAGGCCCCTGTCAATAATCACAGCTAGGAAACGATGGTTCTGGTATGACATATTTGGGACATTCATAACAGGATATGTTATCGCCTTGCATGTAAACGCGACCAACGCGCATTTCTTGGTAGCGACAGAAAGACCCTATCTACCGATATATGGGCAGGCTAAGGTGGCAACCTGCTGGACTCTCTCGCGCGCTTGCAGACGGGTCACAGCCGCAGAACAAAGGCAACTATCGTCAGCATATATTATAAGCTCACGAATGCCCTCAAACGGTCAAACAAAGGGGGGCTCAATACACCGCCCTGTGGGACGCCACGGGAAGTATAGTGGTTGGCGGTGGGATCATCTTCTGTCTACACAAAGAAGGACCTTCTCCTCAATAATCGCGGATCCACTGAGACATCTGACCGCCAATTCCGACAGCCTCCAGGGACTCGAGTATCGCGTCATGTGTTACGTTGTCGTACGCCCCTTTCACATCGAGAAATAGCGCCAGTGATGCGCGCTTGACGCACTTTTGTTGCTGGACAAAGGTTGTGAGGTCAATTACGGTCAAAGCCCGTCATGCAGATTGGGTACACATTGTAGCGTTCTAGATACTATTCTAGGCGTAGAAGTATCATCCTTTCCACGACTCCCTACGCAACTTCCCAGGACAATCGGGCGAAATGATGTTATATCGAAGGGTAACATTCCTGGTCTAGATAGTAGCACAGGCCTACTTTTCTTCCATTGCTAAGGAACAATACCCGTATGCCATGAGCGGTAATAACTCAACAGCTTTCCTCTCGCCTCTTCTTCAAGGTTGGCTAAAGCGGCTTAGGTGATGCCATCAGGCCATGGTGAAGATCATCGTCGGGAAGCCGCCAAAGATGTGTTAAGTTCTTTCATAGTGAAATCTTTGTTCATTTCTGGGATCAAGGGCTCAGGCAAAACACTGAACTGCGGAAGCGGACACAGTGCACACACCAGCAATTCGCGCACCAAAATCATTCGTCATTTCGAGTTGGGTGCGGCCTAGATGTAAGGCTAAATCCATGAAAGGATGCCTTTGTTGCGGAGTCGAGCGCACGCCACGAATAGTGTTCCAGATGCGCGAAAATGGCTTGCGACTATCCAATGACTCGCATGATAATTTCCAGTGCTTCTGTTCAAGTTTGTCCAAACAGCGCTGGACTTTTCTCTGTATGCGCCGTGCCAGCCTCAAATCACATGTTGCCTTCGTGCATCTGTATCTCCTTTCTGCCCTTTGGTGAAGCGCACACAATTTCTCCAGTTCAACATCAAACTCTGAACCGTTGCCGGCAAACGGGAGCAGGCAGGAAGCTTCTCTAATTTCCTCTTTGATAACATCATCTAATATGTGGCCAAGGTCTCTTCGGCATGCATTTTGTGAGACGCTGAAATTTTGGCCAATCGATTTTTCGCATCGCATTCCTAAGGGAGGAGTTGGTAAGACCTCTGATTTGCACATGAGTGGGAATGTGGTCACTCCCATGTGTTTCAATGTCTTAAAACCCCTGGACTTGCTACCGGAAGCATCTGGATACCAAGATCAAATCTAGGCGACTGCTGTACGTAACACCCCGCAGGTATGTAGGACTGCCATCATTTATGAAACACAGGTCGTGCTTAGAGGCGAATGACATGAAGTTTCTTCCTTTAGCGTTGATCGTCAAGCTACCCCAGAGTAAGTGATGCGCGTGGAAGTCACCAGTTACAGCCCAAGGGCCACTAGTTGCGGGCAATATGTCTCGCAGTCTGTCCTGTTCAAATCGTCCGGGTGGTGATATGTTGACACCAATAAGTGTGAATGACACTTTTTCCCTTCTTGCGCGTAAACAGACATATTGATTGTCATCACGTGGTTGAACTGCGTGGTGAACATACGTAAAATACGTGCGAATGTATACAACCACCTTGCTGCGTTCCTCGCACGTTGAAGAAACAAAAGCTTTGTACCCTCATAGTTTAAGAGGTTTTTCTACGTTTGGTTCGCAGATAACAATTACGGGGATCCGATTCGTGAATGCGTACTGTCGGAATGATGAGATGTGGGACCTAAGGCATCTCGAGTTCCACTCTAGAGTCGAAGCTTGTCTAACCTCGTTGCGAAATGACAGGGTTGGACGAGCCATGGTTTCTATTGGAGGCTTGAAATACTGGATTTAGAACATCCAGTACTTGTAGTGCACTCTGAGCCAGCGGTGATTTCATGTTGCTGCAGAGCATTCACAGGGCATCTAGCAACGTTCGAAACATTGTGATGACTTCTTTGACCTCCTCAGGCAGCTTTTCGGTGGCTGGCTTGGAGGTTATGGCTGTCGATGTGAACTTGCAACTTGCAGGTGGCCGTGACTTCGGCAATGTAGGCCAAACTGACTCAACAGCACCAATTATCTTCGTTGGTTTGTTGGTCGCGCTGGCCACCTTCAGTCTTTGAGGCAAGGGCGGTAGAGAAGAAGGGTGGTGAAGGGGCGCTGCCGGTGCAGAGTATGCGGCATTCTTTAAAGAACTGCGGCGACGATGTCGCCTCTTTCTGACAGTCTGGGCAGCCTCCCCATGCGAAGAATAGCGTCTCGCCATTTCTTTTACTACTGCTATTTCCATTTGATTTCTTGGGCATTCTTTTGACGAAGCTTCTTGCGACCTATGGCAATTCGAACATTTTAGGATAGTTGCTTTGCAGTCAACCGCGGAATGGGTCTCAGCGCAAAGAGAACACACCGTCTTATTTTCGCATATTCTTCTCCCGTGGTCCAGCCTCATGCAGTTATGACACTGTAGTGGCTTTTGTATGAAAGCTCACACAGGACTTCAAAAATGGCCCACCTTTACGTGCGAAGGAAGAGAGTCGTCCCTGAACACTATCCTTAAGCAGCCTGAGTTGCGCAAACGCAGTACTTTTGGGATGGCGCTGGCTTCGTTTGTCGGCTTGATATGAATATCGATGTCGGAGCTGGGGATGGCAATATCCACGTTGTAGATGACTCCAGTGACGACGTTAGAGCCCACCGGAATATAGGAACGAACCTTCATTCCATCCAGCTCGTTGACCTTGCGCAGTCTGTTATGTGCGGCAGCATTTGAAACGTCGATCGCCAGCACGTTCTTGCGCGTGCTCATTCTGATGTCCGTGATCTAATTTGGCACCAGTCCTGCCAGCACCACCGAAGCAGTTTGCCTGTTGAGGCGCTTCTTGTTGCCATCGGGTAACTCAGGGACAAAAAGGATGGTGTTGGTCACGGGTCTCCTTTGCGCTCTCTTATTCAACGTACTCGATGACGAAAACGTTCTGGTGTTCCGCCTCGTTGCCTTACGGCTCGTTACAAGCTCAAAGTCGTCGTCGGAAGGTTCCTCACTGCTCAGTGTGCGGACATTGGTGCCCTCGCTGTCAGAGCCGCTATAGGGGCCCTTGCGCTTCCCGGATGCGGCCGCCGCCGAGGCCACCAAACTTGGCAGACGTCGGTGGTGTTCCACGTGCATCGCCGACGAACACAGAAGCGATGTTCGCGAAGTGCGCGTATATTTAGGCGGAAAAAGGCAGGAGATACTCAAACAACGTTCTGCCAATCAGACACTTCGTCGTCATTTTTAAATGCGAAGCATTTCTTAGCGAAATTCAGCGACTTTGACCGTATCTATCTATCTATCTATCTATCTATCTATCTATCTATCTATCTATCTATCTATCTATCTATCTATCTATCTATCTATCTATCTATCTATCTATCTATCTATCTATCTATCTATCTATCTATCTGTCTGTCTATCTATCTATCTAGCCGCCTACGACTTTCTGCTCTACTGGCCGTTTCTTAATCGGATGTATAGCAAAATGGGTGCGTCATAACATGGCCTTATAACGAACACAAATGACAGGTCATATCATGAAAATCATGACACGCATGTCTTAAACAGCATAATTTACATTCCACGGCCTTTGGGCTCTTGCGGCCGTTCCGTTATTTTAATTATACGAAAATTGGTACGGCGTGACAAGAGTTCATGACGAACATAATGACATGTCCTAACATGCAAATGATGACACGTATATCATATGCAGCCTGATTTACATGACATGGTCTCGGGGCGCTCGCGGCCGTTTAAATGAAGGGATATATACGAAAACTGGTATGACGAGACATTTCTGAATGACGAATATAACTGACACGTGGTAACATGAAAATCACGATATGCATGTAATGTACGACATGATTTACCTACCACGCTCATGGCGTACTCGTTGTCATTTCGCTAGATTGATATACACCAAAATTGGTATTGTGCGATGTGACTACATGAAGAACATGAATAACAGGTGATAGCATGAAAAGCACCACATCCATGACATGTATGTCATGCTTTACGTGCCGCGCCCATGGTGTATTCGCGGCCGTTTTGCTTGCATGACATACACCAAAATTGGTATTGCGCGACACCACCGTATGACAAACGTAAGTGAGAGGTGGTAACATGAAAAACATGACATGCAAGTCACGTACGACCTGATTTACATGCCACGCTCATGGTGCGCTAGCGGCTGTTTCAGTAGATTGATGTACATCAAATTTGGTACTGCGCGATGTGTCTGTATGAAGAACATGAATAACAGTTGGTAAGATGAAATTCATGATGTGCATGTCACGATTTACATGCCACGCTCATGATCAATTCGCGGCTGCTTCGCTAGCTTGATGTGCACCAAAATTGGTATTGCGCGAAGGGGCTGTATGACGAACGTAAATGAGACGTGGTAACATGAAAATCATGACATGCACGACATCATTTACGTGACATGCTCATGACGCACTCGTGGCTGTTTCGCTTGCTTGATATACACCAAAATTGGTATTGCGCGACGCGACTGCATGACGAACATGAATAACAGGTGGTAACATGAAAACCGTGACATGATGCCATGTATATCACGATTTACATGCCGCGCTAATGGTGCACTTGCGGCCGTTACGCTAGCTTGATATACACCAAAATTGGTATTACGCGACGCGACTGTGTTACGAACTATTCCGCAACAGAAAAGGAGTGCCTGGCCATCATCTGGGCTACATCGAAGTTTCGCTCCTACATCTACGGCCAGCCTTTCAAAGTTGTGAGCGACCACCACGCCTTGTGTTGGCTAGCCAACTTGAAAGACCCTTCAGGTCGGCTCGCACGGTGGAGCCTAAGACTTCAAGAATTCGACATTACCGTCGTTTACAAGTCCGGAAGAAAACACTCCGACGCCGACTGCTTGTCTCGTGCCCCCGTCGACGCACCGCCGCCGGATGACCACGATGATGACTGCTTCTTGGGAACCATAAGTGCCGACGACTTCGCTGAACGACAGCAAGCCGACCCGGAACTCAGGGGCCTTGTGGAATACCTCAATGGTAGGACCGCCGTTGTTCCGAAAGTATTCAGGCGGGGATTGCCGTCATTTCTCTTGAAAAAGGACGTCCTCGTAAAGAAGAACTTCTCTCCGGCCCGGGCCAACTACCTTATCGTTGTACCTTCGGCACTGCGACCAGAAGTTCTGCAGGCCCTGCAGGACGACCCGACGGCTGGCCACCTCGGCTTTTCCCGCACGCTCTCGAGGATACAGGAAAAATACCACTGGCCACGCCTTCCTGCCGACGTCGCCCACTACGTTAAGACTTGCCGAGATTGCCAGCGACGGAAGACACCGCCATCTAGGCCAGCGGGACTTCTGCAGCCAATTGAACCACCTCACCGGCCGTTCCAGCAAATCGGGATGGACCTACTGGGGCCGTTCGCGACGTCGACCTCCGGCAACAAGTGAATCGTCGCAGCAACTGACTACCCCACCCGCTACGCCGAGACAACGGCCTTGCCCAAAGGCAGTGCCGCCGAGGTAGCCAAGTTCTTCGTGGAGAACATCGTCTTGCGTCATGGCGCCCCAGAGGTCCTCATCACAGACAGAGGTAACGCATTTACTGCGGACCTAACTCAGGCGATCTTCAAATACAGCGAGACGAGCCACCGCCGCACCACCGCCTACCACCCACAGACCAATGTCCTCACCGAACGCCTAAATAAGACGATCGCCGACATGCTGGCCACGTACGTCGACGTTGAGCACAAGACGTGGGACGCCGTCCTTCCGTACGTGACCTTCGCTTACAACACCGCCGTCCAAGAAACGACGCAGATGACGCCGTACATGTTGGTCTAAGGAAGAATCCCGGCGACGACGCTCGACGCCATGCTACCGAACGTCACCGACGAAGAAAACCTCGACGCCGCCGCTTACTTACAACGTGCCGAAGAAGCTCGACAGCTCGCCCGCCTGCGCATCAAGACCGAGCAGTACACCGACAGCCATCGCTACAATCTTCGATGATGGTTCGTGGAATACCAGCCCGGCGACCGTGTTTGAGTTTGGACGCCGATACGCCGACGTGGGCTTAGCGAAAAACTCCTTCGGCGATACTTCGGGCCAGACAAGGTTCTTCGACGTCTCGGTGCTGTTGACTACGAGGTCATCCCGGACGGCATTACAAACTCCCAGCGACGCCGCGCACGACCTAAAGTCGTCCATGTCGTACGCATTAAGCCGTTTTTTGCGCGTTAGCGAACCTGGGGACACTTTTACCTTTGTTATTTATTTATGTATGCACTGCCGACGCGCTTGACCACTTGTCAGTTGATCGGCGGTCGACGCTTTGTTCGCCGCTATCAGTTCATTGCTGCAGCTGGAGTTTCATTTTCGCGGCCACAAGTTGGGCCTAATAAAGAGTTTCATCTCGGACGTGCTGACTGCTGCCTTCGTCGACGTCACGACCACTTCACACTATATCGCATGTTTGCCATGCACGCATGCATGCACAATCTGGTATACGCCATGCCAATGAAACGCATAGTCTGGTATATACAATGCATGACCTATCGCTTATGTTCATCACGCACTCGTGTCGTGCCATACCAATTTTAGTATATATCCAGTTAACAAAACGGCCGGAAGCGCACCATGACAGTGGCATGTAAATCATACCGTACGTGACATGCACAACATGATTCGCATGTTAAGACCTCTCATTGATGTTAAGACCTCTCATTTATACAGTCACATCGCGCAATATCAATTTTGGTGTATATCAAACGAGCGAAATGGCCGCGAGTGCACCATGAGTATAGCATGTAAATCGTGCCATATATGACATGCCTATCACGGTTTTACATGTTACCACCTGTCACTAATGTTCATCATACAGTCACATCGCGCAATACCAGTTTTGGTGTATAACAAGCTAGCGAAACGGCCGCAATGCACCATGAGCGTAGCACGTAAATCATGACATACATGGCATGCATGTCATGATTTTCATGTTACCGCTTGTTATTCATGTTCTTCATACAGTCACATCGCGCAATACCAATTTTGGTGCATATCAATCTAGCGAAACGGCCACGAGTGCGCCATGAGCATGGCATGTAAACCATGTCGTACATAACATGCATGTCATTATTTTCATGTTACCACGTGTCAGCTATGTTCGTCATACTGAAATGTCTCGTCATACCAGTTTCCGTATGTATCCCTTCATTTAAACGGCCGCGAGCGCCCGAGACCATGTCATGTAATTCATGCTACACATGACATACATGTCATGATTTGCATGTTAGGACATGTCATTATGTTCGTCATGAACTCTTGTCACGCCGCACCAATTTTCGTATATATGAAATAACGGAACGGCCGCAAGAGCCCAAAGGCCGTGGAATGTAAATCATGCTGTTTATGACATGCGTGTCATGATTTTCATGATATGACCTGTCATTTATGTTTGTAATAAGGCCGTGTTATGACACACCAATTTTGGTATACATCCGATTAATAAAACGGCCAGTAGAGCACAAAGTCGTAGGCGGCTAGATAGATAGATAGATAGATAGATAGATAGATAGATAGATAGATAGATAGATAGATAGATAGATAGATAGATAGATAGATAGATAGATAGATAGATAGATAGACAGACAGACAGACAGACAGACAGACAGACAGACAGACAGACAGACAGACAGACAGACAGACAGACAGACAGACAGACAGACAGATAGATAGATAGATAGATAGATAGATAGATAGATAGATAGATAGATAGATAGATAGATAGATAGATAGATAGATAGATAGATAGATAGATAGATAGATAGATAGATAGATAGATAGATAGATAGATACGCTCAAAGTCACGAAAGTTCGCTAAGAAATGCTTCGCATTTAAAAGCTGCCTAGGGTGAACGCGATTAAACCGGGTTTATCGAGCGATATAGCTTGTGAGCCCCACGGCTCGGTGGCCTCGCCTCTCCTCCTTATTCCTCCCTTCTGGGTCTGGCGAAGCGATAGCCAGAGAGCGTCATGGCCGGCGCGACAAAGACACGCGATGAGCGTTGAATGAAGCACGGGATCGACGCGCTCACGCGGCGGAGAAACGTGCGTGCGAACTCATTGCCGTATCGCATTCTTGCTTTAGGCAAGGACGCCGTGAAGTGTACCCTCTTCAACTACACGCCCCGAAGGGTCCTGACGTATAGGGCAAACCCGCACCGTGGAGGGGCGGTGAGGTGCTGGGCGTTGCCGCTGAGTTCGAAGAAGAAACTCGTAACGCGATTGTAGACCTCTCCGCTCTGCCATTCACGCCGCCTTGAGTTCCCGTTGCTTTTCACGCACGCTGCACGCGCTATACCCGTGTTTTCGTGAATTTCATTCTTCGTCAGGCGTTTTAAAGAGATCCGCATGACTGAGGACTCCTCTGGTAGCAGCAATGTGGCGAACGAGCAGCGCCTACTCAGCATTGTTGGAGATACGGAGCAGGTAACAGCAGACGACATTGTCCTGGTCTGGACGAGGTGCTTGTTGCATAACGAAATACTTCTGACGCTACCGAAAACAAGGAAGAAACACAAGAGAACAGAAGGGGCCAGACTCCCTACATTTGCCCTAAGAGACAGGATTTGCTGTTTCCAACAAAATATATCTGCTACAAATCCGTGTTGCCTCTGTTTGCCACCACGCATTTCCATCTACTCTGCGTAAGTACACAAAACATATCACCGCACAACACAAATATGAAATATGTGCACACGCCTTTCACTCGTACGTCCTCTCTCATCTAGACAGAGGCAGCAGCGTAAATGCAAGGTAGTACGGAGTCAACATACATATTTCAAGTAGTTATATATTGTGTACTAAATCAGGGAAGAAACAGCTTAGTGTCTCTAAATAGGAGCACGTATGTCATTTATTTACCACCAATGACAAGGTCATTTTTTTGGAACTACATATTGCGGATGGCCTCCTTTTACATCAATGCATTGTTGCAAACGCTTCTTGAAGTCGCACACGCGCCTGTGTAGGTCCTCTTGAGTGGCTGCAACTTCGTCATCGAATGGCTTCCGATTATCATGAGCGGCTTGTCATCAATTTGAAATATGGAAGTTGGCTCCGCGTCGCACTGTGTATAGCGTCGTCAATCGTTATTACCAATGAAAAGACGGAAGTTTCACTCACTGTAGTCATTTCTGCTTCGATTCTGGCACAACAAAGACGGGGACGTGTATCACCCAGATATTCGATTGATCAGTGCAGTTGATAAGCAGGAATGAACTCTCTTTATATCCGATGCTTCGTGCAGATACTGATATTCTCTTCACGCGTGAACTCCGACCATGCACTGCTAACGCATGCAACAAAATTTGTTTACCTTGCTCAGTGCACTTCCGTTAAGCAATCCTGTCGCCTGGTCTTTTGGTGACAACTATGCGGCGATGAGTAGAATCTTACGGATGGAATCAACACCATCGTGTTTACAATGCTGTTATGGCAGTTACCAACGCAGCAGAGTTACTAGTACTCCGTCTGGGTGACATCGCAAAACGAGAGGCGTTTCACACACAGCGCGAGCTTCGCAAATGCGTCAAACCAAGGAAAGCGGCGGCCTCGTACCCAGCGGCTTAACTTCGCTTTCTCTGGTAGGGGAATGACAAGTGCTGGCGTCGGTGGAGAAACTTGTGTGGGTCTCTGCTATTGCACGTTGAGATGAGCGTTGACGTTAGATGCAGCTAACAGCTCTGACGGCGGCGACATGAAATATTTACCTTGAGCCATTGTTTCTTTTGTCGCTAACGCGCTACCCTAGCGTTTCGCTGTAGTCTTTCGCTGGCGTTGAGCTTGGCTGAGCTTGAAGGTTAAATTGTTCCAGGCAGGCGTTTTCTGCTTTTGTACCGAGAGCAGTACAGCTATTGCTCTACTATGTGGATATATTGGCATGGAGATTAGAGGCCGGCAGTGCGTGTGTTCTAGAACTCTGTTAAACGATTTTAGAGGCAGTTACGTATTGTGCAGACCAGGCGGTGCAATAAAGTTACAGGTAAGGGTCGATTTCAAGTATTGCCCCTGGATACATTCATATTCTGCAACTCTGCACGCATTTCACGGAAACCTGTTGATTACTTCCTATGGTAACTGGCCCTTTTCATTTATCATGCCATCTCATCTTTACAATGCCGTTCTCCGTAGCTGTTTAGCGTTTTGTCTTTCATTCTGGTATTAAAGGGCAATTCAGACCATTTTATCTATAAGAAAATTGAAGGTGTGATGAGTATGCGCGAGAGTCTCTGCTTTTGCCCGTAGTCTCAAATGAAAACCTAATTTCGGTTGCGGGTCCGTGACGCGTATTCACACCGCTCGTAATACTTCGTAATCCGAAGAACCCACGTATTTTATCTCATACATAACTTTTCATACGCTTAGCATACTCTCTAAGTCTATTTAAAGAGTTCTCACTCCTAAATCTGGCCTGATTTGTTCGTTATACCAGTCAGTGTGTGCAAAGGAGGATGTACTAATTCAAGTATTTAATGGTCAGTATTGGAACTCCTCTAAGCAAAAACTTCCTTTTAGGATAATTCGGCATTTATGGATGCCTGTCATGTGAGGTTGCTGGCGCCATTAAGCGCCAGGAACACCTAAAATTGATTCCCTCTAATGTGCTCACTGTGAAGTTCTAAATTCCTAAATTGGTCGTTACAATGTTGTTGATGTTTATTTTTTCTTTTTTTTTTGTTAGCCTGATTGGTTGAAGCTCTACACATTGTGGGATTGCGTGCGCAACACATTGTCTTCAAAGCGGCGCCTCGGTTCATGACATGTTTAAGTGTGCAGCGGCGAGATGAGTGTGGGAGAGGGCACTTTTCCACTCCCGTAGCCATTTGCGTCCTGCTCCCTGGCTGAACGCGAGAAGCCCCGTTTCCTTCCTTACCCTTTTCTGGGGAGGCTCCTCTGCAGACCCCAAGGAACGCGCTACGGCTTTTGCGGCCTCGTTGCCTTTCGCCTTGGGTAGCCGTGACGAACACAGCTCAATCGAGTCGGGGCCGTCAACCTCTGCGCACCCCCGGCCTTTTGCGTACGACTTTGCACTGCGGCCCTAAGGTGTTAAGCCACGAGAGATGAGCACGAGCATTATTGCTCTCTCGTGTGATGTTACGAACGGCTATGGATAGCGACATGGCCGGCGCTATTGTGCGCGCTGCTGTCGACACACTTGTCACTCATAAGGCTTCCCCTTAGGCCGGCGCTTGGAGGAAGGCACGGAGTGCGGCATCTTTCGGGAGCTTATGCCCGCTTGGTCAGGCAAGCATAGAATGCAGCCGCAGGCGGCTTCTGAATGGAACAACGGTGAAGCCTTGGACAACTCTTTCTAGCGCGGTGTAGTCGGCATGGGACAGTGCCTCTGTCGAGTTTCTCACCAAACCGCTGAATTCCTTATTCCGAACGCAGCCGTGCAAGTTTGTACGAGTTCAAGGGAGCCGTCCGTCTTCCGCTCGAGGTCAGCGACCCTACCCCCCATACCACCCTTTCGGAAATTCACCGTCGCCGTCGGGGCGTGCAACTTCGATTGTGTGGTTCATGGCCTTCTTGCTGGATTCAGAACATCGGGTCGTCGAGCCATCCGATTGGCGGGAGCTGCGGACACCGGTTGCCTCAGTGCCTCAGTGTTGTCTGACTTGTGGCTATATAAGCTAAAGACCTATGTACATTTCTCGTCTCTTCTCTATCCTCTTGATCTGATGTCAACAAACCTACGTCTTTCCGTACGAGCGGCTCTCCTCTCTGCAAGGGATGGGTCCTGTGACGAAGGCCAGCTACCAAACATGACCGGCTGGACCCGAGCCACAACAGTGCTTTCTATTTTGTTGCTTTTTTTACGTTGTCGTGCGGAACTTCTCCACCGCTTCGTTTTGCCTATACGATATTGTTGCGTACCAATGGTGGTGCCTTGACACATTAAAACTGTGACAGGCAAATACCTCGTCTGTGTTCCCACTGGCCTGAAACCTACCGCGGTCGCGACTCAATGCGAACCACGGGTTTCGGGTCCAGCTCTAAGTGATAGGGCTGCTGCGTAGTGCTAGTAGAGAGTGACGGACACTCCGCTAGCGCTTGGTGCGACCCAAAGACGGGACAGATTCGCACGCGCGGATCTGTTTGTTAAATAGCAACCGCTATAACATTGTCATAATCTGTTGTCTTCTGGTGAAATCCTCTGTAAGTTAGTTCAAGCAATAGTTATCAATCAACCTTTACTACATTTTCTATCTGAAAAATTCGGCAGATCCCACGCACTGTGGGTATCGATGTAATGCGGAGCAGCCACCAAAGAGCTGCATACATCGCCTTGTTTGTATTTGAGCCAAATGAAATCTTTCATGCCATGGCATCTAGTCCACCATATATCACGTGTTTGCCATGCACGCATGCATGCACGATCTAGTGTACACCATGCCAATGAAACACATACTCTGGTATATAAATGCATGACCTGTCGTTTATGTTCAACACGCACTCGTGTCATGCCATGCCAATTTTGGTATATATCACGTTAACAAAACCGCCGGAAGCGCACCATGACAGTGGCACGTAAATGATACCGTACATGACATGCATAACATGATTCGCGTGTTAAGACCTCTCATTTATGTTCGTCATACAGTCACATCGCGCAATACAAATTTTGGTGTATATCAAAGGAGCGAAATGGCCGCGAGTGCACCATGAGTAGAGCGTGTAAATCATGCCATACATGACATGAATATTATGGTTTTTCATGTTACCACCTGTCACTAATGTTCATCATACAGTCACATCACGCAATACCAGTTTTGGTGTATATCAAGCTATCGAAACGGACGCGAATGCACCATGAGCGTGGTATGTAAGTCATGACATACATGGCATGCATGTCATAGTTTTCATGTTACCACCTGTTATTCATGTTCTTCATACAGTCACATCGCGCAATAACAATTTTGGTGCATATCAATCTAGCAAAACGGCCACGAGTGCGCCATGAGTATGGCATGTAAATCATGTCCTACGTTTCATGCATGTCATGATTATCATGTTATCACCTTTCATTTACGTTCGTCATGCAGTGGCGTCGCGCAATACCAATTTTGGTGTATACCAACCTAGCGAAACGGCCGGGAATGCACAATGAGTGCGGCATGTAAATCATGACATACATAACCTGCATGTCATGATTTCCATGTTACCACCTCTCATTTACGTTCGTCATGCAGTCGCGTCGCGCAATACCAATTTTGGTGTGTCAAGCAAGCGAAACGGCACGAGTGCGTCATGAGCATGACATGTAAATTATGTCGCGCATGTCACGCATGTCATGATTTTCATGTTACCACGTCTCATTTACCGTAGTCGTACAGTCGCAACCCGCAATAGCAATTTTGGTGTACATCGAGCTAGCGAAGCGGCGCGAATGCATCATGAGCGTGGCAATTAAATCATGACATACATGACATGCATGTCATGATTTTCATCTTACCAACTGTCATTCATGTTCTTCATACGGTCACATCGCGCAATACCAGTTTTGGTGTATATCAATCTACTGAAACTGACGCTAGCGCATCATAAGCGTGGCATGTAAATCAGGTCGTACATGACTTGCATGTGATGATTTGCATGTTACCACGTCTCACTTACGTTCGTCATACAGTTGTGTCGCGCAACACCAATTTTGGTGCATATCGCGCAAGCCAAACGGACGCGAATGCACCATGAGCATGGCATGTAAATCATGACATACATGACATGCATGTCATGGTTTTCATCTTACTAACTGTCATTCATATTCTTCATACAGTCACATCGCGCAATACCAATTTTGGTGTATGTCAATCTACTGAAACTGCCGCTAGCGCATCATGAGCGTGGCACGTAAATGAGGTCGTACATGACTTGCATGTCATGATTTTCATGTTACCACGTGTCACTTACGTTCGACATACAGTCGTGTCACGTAACACCAATTTTGGTGTACATCACGCAAGCGAAACGGACTCGAATGCACCATGAGCGTGTCATGTAAATCATGACATACATGTCATGGATGTCATGGTTTTCGTGCTACCACCTCTTATACATGTTCTTCATAAAGTCACATCGCACGATACCAATTTTGGTGTATATCAATCTAGCGAAACGGCCGCGAGTGCGCCGTGAGCGTGGCATGTAAATCATTTCATACATGACATGGATGTCATGGTTTTCGTGCTGCCACCTGTTATTCATGTTCTTCATAAAGTCACATCGCACAATACCAATTTTGGTGTATATCAATCTAGCGAAACGGCCGCGAGTGCGCCATGAGCGTGGCATGTAAATCGTGTCATACATGACATGCATATCATGATTTTCATGTTACCACGTGTCAGTTATGTTCGTCATACTGAAATGTCTCGTCATACCAGTTTTCGTATGTATCCCTTCATTTAAACGGCCGCGAGCGCCCCGAGACCGTGTCATGTAATTCATGCTGCACATGACATGCGTGTCATGATTTGCATGTTAGGACCTGTCATTGTGTTCGTCCTGAACTCTTGTCACGCCGTAGCAATTTTGGTATATATGAAATTAACGGAATGGCCGCAAGAGCCCAAAGGTCGTGGAATGTAAATCATGCTGTTCATGACATGCGTGTCATGATTTTCATGATATGACCTGTCATTTATGTTCGTGATAAGGCCATGTTATGACACACCAATTTTGGTATACATCCGATTAACGGAACGGCCAGGGAGCCCGAAGGCCGTGGAATGTAAATCATGCTGTTCATGACATGCGTGTCATGATTTTCATGATGTGACCTGTCATTTTTGTTCGTAATAAGGCCATGTTATGACACACCAATTTTGGTGTACATCTGATTAACGAAACGGCCAGGAGAGCACAAAGTCGTAGGCGGCTAGATAGATAGATAGATAGATAGATAGATAGATAGATAGATAGATAGATAGATAGATAGATAGATAGATAGATAGATAGATAGATAGATAGATAGATAGATAGATAGATAGATAGATAGATAGATAGATAGATAGATACGCTCAAAGTCACAGAAGTTCGCTAAGAAATGCTTCGCATTTAATAATGCAAGTTTGCAGCGCACGCATGATTATTGTTTAGCTAAAGGCATTACATACAGAAAAGCTTAAGTAACATTTATTGTTCGGGGTGCCAAGTGCAATTTTTTCAATATGTAAACAGAACGGCTTATGTGGCCACTATAGTGAGAGGAATAATTTCTGTTATTACACATAGTCAGTGTTGGCAGTAACGCGTTAGAAGTAACGGCGTTACCAGTAACGCGTTACTTTTTTCAGTAACTTAGTAACGTACACGTTACTATTTCGGAACTGTAACGGGTAACGTACTTTCGTTACCATTTTTCGGTAACGTGAGGTGTCACGTTACTCGTTACTTTTAATTTCATTTATCCTCGCAAACTTACACAAAATTATTTAGTCTTGTAGGAGCGTCTTTCTCAGAGCTCGCCCCGACGTTATTTTGACCCTGCGGGGCGCACTTCTGTCGGCCCGCCAAACGTTGCAAAGCGAACCCGCGCGGGGTCCTTTTTGCGCGGGGGAAATTGCAATAGGAAGCAAATTGCCGAAATATATAATGGATCTGCTATAGTTTCGGCAACCTTGCTATCGAGGTTCAAGTTGTCGTTGCTTGTCGATGAAGCGAAGCGTAATGCGGTCCTCGTAACCGTCAAAGGCAAACTGTCGAGATCTGCTCGGCTTGCGGACATCAAGACTCGATGTGAGCTCCAGCACAACGGAGGATGACTTCTTCGGAAATGCCTTCTGAACGTAATCGCCAACTGTAGATGAGTGACTGTCTCGGTACCTTTGATGCCGCATGGCAACGTCATGAGCGGGCTCAAGGAAAACTTTCCGCGCGCTCACCAGCTCTTCCTTAAAGTGAATACAGGAGTGGCTTGCGTTCGTCGAGCTCCTATTCAGCGTAGGTGCGGACGTATTCGCTAATAAACGAGCCTAGCTGTCCGATTAAAGCTTTGAAACGCAGCTGTTGCTTATATTCAGCGGTTTGTAGTTACCTTAGGAAAGTGTTCCTGCAATACTCTAGCACTGTTCATAAACTTTGTATTCAGAACTAGTTTTTCTTGCTATTTGCAACTGCGCCTACGTTTCTGGTTAGTGAACTCCTGAGCAAGCGAGGCCGACCTTGAACACTTCCACATACGCAGTCGCAATATTTGAGGCAAGTACAGGTCATATTGATAAAAAAACTTGTTTGTGTGCGCAAAATTCCCCCCCCCCTTCCCAGATTTATGCCATTTAAGCATTCCTTTATTGCTACAAAATCAGCGCATCAATTTTGGTAGTACAGGCACGCATTTATAAGTACTGTAGGCTTGTTCAGTGGTGCTTTCATTCGGAGTGCGTTGATGATGAAATGAATCACTTTGTGTTTAATGACCCATTACGAAAATAGCTTCCCCATGTGCCACGGGGTTAGAAGCCATCCCATGTAACTGTACAGGTAACTTTATGCCACTATATTACTGCGAAGATACGGCAGATTTGTGCAAATTGTCCTAGTTTATTCAGTATTTCGGGTAAAATTTTTGCTTGGGCGACAAATTTAATGCTACATGTGAATAGGAGGTTTATAAAGTTGCTATTGTAGGTTATTGAGGTGAAGACGCACTGATTAATATTTCTGACTATGGTAACGGCACAAGTAACGTCCGTTACTTTTTTTTCGATAACGGTAACGGTAACGCGTTAACGTTTTTTATGGGTAACTCAGGGCGGTAACGCGTTACTTTTTCTTTAGCGTAACGAGTAACGTATTTAGTTACTTTTTTTCGGTATCGCATACAACACTGCACATAGTGCAAGGTGTAATATCCTACACATCCACAATGACTAATTTATTACATCTTTCACAGTTACGGGGCAAGGAGGATCAGAGTATACTGACGGTACTGCACGTGATGTTTCTGCGCAGTTGCAAAAAAAAAACAAAAAAATTACTTACAATGCAATACTTGATGAGTTCTTAAATCTTATTGTAGCATTGATGCTTTTCTTGTCTTCTGACACGTTGTATCCCTTAATGAACACACAAGTGAAGTTTCGGCCCCATACGTCGTCATTGTTGTATGTCGCGTTTGTTAAATAGTACGTAGAATTTAGGTATCTCTTTATACTCTAAAAAAAATAACATTTTTATTTAGTGAAAACAACATATTTAGCACTGTGCATAGCTCCCAGTTCTATATTTAGGGCGCTTCGTAATACCCTTGCAATAAATCAGCACTGCAGATCCAGTGTTAACATTCCTTATTGTTGTTGCAAAAATATTTATAAGAAGAAAACTGCAGGGCATGATCTGGAGTCGTATTCTCTCGCTAGAGATGCATGGAAAAATGCTTATTAGGGATATGTTTTATGTTACGACATTGCTCTATGCTCATATTCACGAAAGTTCTAAAATCAAAAAACTTCATAAAGACGCAATTGCCGAAATCTAATACGCTTAAGCCTAACAAACCTGTACAAGCTAATATACTTACATTTCTGCAGTGGATGTGGTAATTAAACTAGAACTGTCACTACACACCACATTTCCCGGCAATGAACTATATGAGTCTCTAGGGCTCTAGGTGTAATATTTCGGAACTCGTAAATATGAGATAAACATCGAAATACTCTTACTAGGCAGAAACCTTTCATGTGCTGTGTATTCGAACAGGCAATCGCTCTCATAGTTGACTTCACACGCACTTGTTATTCAGTACATAGTCTTAAGTTTTCGTTTTTATAAAGGGCTTCCTGTGCAATTTGGGAAGGTATACGTGAGCCACAGTTATTTTCGTCATAAATTCGTTTTCAAAAATTAGCTGCCAGCATTGTGCTACCCCTACAATGTTCTCATTGCGCTCTCACCTTCTTGGCACGTAACTTGGGTAGCACCATGGAGGGCACACGCTGAGTAATTAGGCAAACTTTTGCTGGTTGGTTTACGCGCGTTCCAACATGTACATGATCAGGCTTCTAATGCTTAATAAATCTGAGCGAATCCTTATTAAATCTCTCTCTCTCTCTCTCTCTCTCTCATATATATATATATATATATATATATATATATATATATATATATATATATATATATATACATATATATATATATATATATATATATATATATATATATATATATATATATATATATATATATATATATATATATATATATATACAGAGAGTGAGAGTGAGAACTTCAGACGCAGCAGCGGTGAAATGTTACCTGCGCTCCACATGACCTTTAGCCCTGAAGCATGCAAAAGTTAGTTGTCTTTATCACATAACCTACACTAACACCTTTGCTACACGCACAAAATGAGTATAGGCAGTTACGTCAAAGCCCGGAAGCACGTCTTTATTACAAGGGGCAGATTATGGCTGCTTAGGGGTAGGAGCGTGTCACTACGAGATGATGGTTCTTGCCGATTGTGATGAAGGAACGATTTCATACGATGAGTAACGTTGGATTCACATAGCAGTGAGCACCCTTAGGCCACATGTACTGTATAAACAAGATGCACTGACATTAATGCACGCTGCTTAGCTTCCGTGGTGGCCTCGGTACAAATCTCTTCCTGCAGGATAGGGAGCGAGCCGTAATCTACGTGCACGCCATTCTGCGTGCAGGAATCTTCCAGTACACAGAATACACAGCGGTACCAGATAAAGCACAATAAATGCTACCCTTCATACAAAACAATATTGGAGTATCAATCAGATCCCATTCAGCTGCGCCACATCATATGTTCGACAATCTCGACTAAGCATCAACACTGGGCTGACACAACACGACTCCGACATCCGGAGTTCAGCACTCACTAATTTGGTTGAACATTGCATTTCATGCGGCTGCACCCCATTCTTTGCAGACACAAAAAATTTGCGTCAGAACATGTGAATTGCGGAACGATTGGTTCTTTTAAAGGCTCACCCATTACTAAGCGCTCATACATATTTAATCATCATCAGCAGCAAAAGTACCAACAAAGTGAGCATCTCCGTAGGTTCGCGTGTTGCTTTACGGATGTGAAGTGGGCTCTTCGTTGATTCGCAAAAGGAAGAATTATGGCGTAGTGGGCAATTAGCAACTGTACTTGCAGTAGACAATCTAGGATAGCTTGAAACAGCAAATGTTATGCGCACATTCGTTCGTTTTCTTACGGCACGGTTGAGGCATGCACCGTGAACCGGAGCAGGCTAGCAATTAAAAATGTGGGAGCGCACGGGGCCCGATTACGCTATCGCGTTTTACTCTTGAAAGCGAAGCTCAAGCGTCCTTCAAGGTTTTATTACTTTTTGCGGTTGGTGGTGTTTTCTGTGTAGTCAATGAAGTCCACCGTCAGAGTGCGTCTTTGTTAATGAGGATATAAGTACATTTCGTTTTTTGTAATACACCAGTTTAGTTTGTGCTCGTGGTGTCTTTTTTTTTTCGTCCATGTTCGCCGCAGCCAAATATGAATCAGTGCGAAAGCACCGGACTCTCAGTACTTTTGCTACGTAAACACTTCTTCGTACTGCACTAAACCGAACCGAAACGCCAAGAAATTCTACCAATCCTCTCAGCCACAGAAACTACGTCCAGACATTCCCCCACACATATGGAACGACCGCCCAACCTCCACAGTCGACACCTTCCTCGCAGTCCGCATATTTTTCACATCTTAAAAGAGGCTACGAGAGGAATTTATGTTTATGTTGTGAGCACCTTTAATGTTTGCCTCACTGCAAAGATCGCAGTCTGTCGCTGACCTAAACTCCATGAAGCCACATTCGAAATGGTCAAACACTTCTTTAGCCTATTTCCTTAGTGTATTAGTGTAAGCCTTCTTTAAGTAATGAGATGAATGTGGCTTTTTCCTACGATGCCACAATCTACTCAGGAAACCACATGGCATAAAAAGTGGGAGCGTTGTCATTGTAACGGGATGCAGAAACTTGTTCGTCTACTGCATCACACGGCCACCATATTGCGCTAAGGCTGCTCAAGAAACGCGAGATATCTTAATTTGCCGCCAGTCCGCCATCCTATGGAGCTTGCTGCCCTCATATAAAGTTGGTAGACAGAGACAACAGGCGATTTCAGACAAGCTTCGGGCGCTTAATCCTGGTCTACGTGATTCCTGGAACTGAGGGTGTCTTGCCTCCACCGGGGGGCCTTAATGTCCTAGCACCCATCAGCAGCTCAACCTCAAGAATAGAGCTCTGCCATTCAAGGATACACGAGAGAGTAGCCAAGGTAACGACCAAAATCCTTGTTTAAACAATGCGAATGTATAGCTGAGAGCTTTGGGAAATATCCAGCATTCCATCTTATTACACCTAACGACCCCACACATCCACTCCCTCTAGCCAATGCAGATATTGAGACATATGTAGTTTGATATTGAACGTATGATATTGACTCAGCTGCCATGTACCAGCTGATTCCATTTCATGCCTGTCAACTTCTTAATTTCGTCACTTCATCTAACCATCTGCCACCCTCAATCATGCTTCCCATTTGTTGCTATCCATTCAGTCGCTTTAAATGACAAATCGGTAAACTGCCATTCATGCTCAGGAAACACTGAAGTTTCCGACACTAAGCGTTCTTCTTTAAAGTATCATAAGCAATGACCATGGCTGTAACAGCCAAAATATGTATTGACGGGCGCGCAAACCTTGTAGCAAACAATGAACCTTGAATAGAAATGGAACAACTATATTATATTATGAAAACAAGTGTCAGATCATAAAATTTACCTTCTTAATAAGAAGCAATGACAAACGGGGAAATTGTTTTTACCTGCCACGCGTCTTGGCTTTTACCAAATCTCTCTTCATCCATCCATTCTTTTTTCTGGTCATCATCCTTTTGGCAAAGAGCCACACCAAGGACCAGGATAAGGCCAAGATGTTTCATACTGAGAGCCTGCAGAATACTCTTATTGCAGGATGCGGTTTTATGCTTATATGGCACCCTTTTTTAACATTGACCGTTGGGTTAGACGTCAATGGTTCTAAGTAACACATTATCCTCAAGGTATTACTTGAAGAACGAATTGACATTTTATTTTTCTACGTGTACAAGTACAAACGCAGAAACAATACACAGATACATCTTTCTTCCCTGCAGCCGCTCATTCTTTATGTATAAGAATGGCAAACGAAGAGAAGGCTATCATTATTTCTCTTTGTCTTTATACTTAGTTTGTCGGGTGCCCCTCAAACGGGCACTGACACCTTTTTTCGAAGGCGAGTTTGCTCTGCCATACAAATCTCCTGCATACAGAGAGGCCCCTGAGCAAGTGTGAAGCTCAGCATATGCTGATAAGATATTTAATTTTTATGTTAAAATCACTTTTTCCATGGCGCACCTGCAGACATCGACGCTAGCTTGACGTCAGGCTACAGTAATAATTCTGATGACTTCAGGCAGCGGTCTGTCTAATTGTGACGACGTCAAGTACGAAAACTTCCAAGATGGCCGCTTGTGCGTCACCAACACATTCAAAATGGGCGCTTTTGCGTCACCAACGGAGCCACTGTGTGGAGCGGCCGTGGAAACGTCACTATATATTGTGCGAGCACGGGACGAGAAGCTCATACCGTGTTGTGACGTCAGGGTACAATAAAAACGGAAACTAGCTTTTAAAAACATACTGTAATTACTTTTTCGGGGTCCACTCGCGCTTTTCTAGGGTCTTGATGGCTTGGCCTTTCATTTGCCGCAAAATAACAACTAAACATTTTCGTGCCAGTACCCCTTTAACAAAGTAGAGCAGGAAACGTTGCCTTGCAAGACGAGTAAACATTATTTCCAGTAATTTAAACGTTCACATGCAGCGAAACTTATTATAGGTCACCGAATCTTTTCGCGTCGTACAAAAAAAAAGTCAGGCGCAGGTGAGCGTACAGAAATGCGGCCCTCGCGGGTGCGCCGGTCGGATGCGTATCCGCTGTTTTCCAATAATTGATGCTCTCTCGAATGTGGGCTTGTCGTAGATAAGCCGTTTCTGATATGGCAATCCCATCTTTTATCGAGGTCAGTTGTCATTTAACGATGCCACATTTTATTGTTCTCTAGATATGAACAGATTACCTTCGTTGTTGCCTGTAGCAACTGGTGTTGTAATCCTAAGCACGTGGAGAAAAGCCCAATGTCTGGCATGTAAGAAGGCAGCAGTGAGGAGGGAGCAGTGCGTAATGCGATAGATAGATAGAAAGGAAGACAGAATAAAAGAAAAAGGAAATAAACAATGCAAGAAAAAAAGTTACACTTTCGCCTCAAGGGCGAAGCAATGAATGCGATAGCGAGAAATTAGAATGTCACAGGAAGAACGGCAAGCAGCTAGAAACTTGTTGCGCACTGCTCAAGCACAAAGGACGCAGGAAAAAAATACACTTGCAGCGCGCTGCTCAAACAAAAGACGGACGCTCGAAAAGAACGCATAGGTATGCCCAGGACGAGCGCGAACCTTCACAGTGGTTACTTCCACTAGCTGCTGCTTTGGCACTTCATTATCCCCACTTTGGCACTACTTTGGCTCACTCCTTTGGAAAATGCTGCCGCTGGAGCGAGTGACTTGACCATCCTGCTGTGTCTATCTTCAACTCAAACTTTTCGGTGAAAGCACAATTCCTACAAAATTTCCCAAGAGATAATCACTCGAGCACGCTCGACCAAACCCTGTATGTCAAAGTACACGTCGGAGGCGCACATCCCAACTCCGGCGAAACACTAGAGAGCTTTAGAATTGGTTACCCAAGAAATTTGCGAGCCTGCAGGACGCATGCGCAGAACACAAGCCAACCTCGGACTTGCGCTCGCGTTGTCCCAAAACCCTGCAGCGCCCTCCTTCGGGGGGAGGGGGGGGGGCACGAAACCGGAGAGTGCGTCCCCTAAAGACCGCACTTGGCAGGGGCCCGTGAAGCCACGGCTTGCGTTCCCTGTGGGCGTCGATTATGGTCACTAAAATAAAACTTCATTTGGGTCAAATTGCTACATATTCCTGAGGCTAAAATTACAGCGCAAACGCACTTCTTTGTCCTTCGCACTTATCCTTTACTTCTTTGTCCCTGCACCCATCTAGAGATGATTTCATGTCTTCGCGTTCCAAATGCACTATCATCCTTGTTACACGTTTTGGTTTAGAGCTATTGTTGTGTGCGCACGTGCAGTAAGGTTGCCTTGGGCTTATATATGCATTTTTGTGTTAATCTAATAATGCCCGGTGTCCTACATATAGGACGCTTCTTTGATGCACTCTAACATTGCTATTTCTTTAGCTGATGACCAGCGCCACTAACAGCACATCAAGTAGCCATCAATTTCAACGTGTGCAAGCCTAGACATTGCTTACTTTTCATGCTGCCACGTGCCGACCGCTTTCTCCGGGCAAACGTGTGCTTTGTGCGAAAGACTCATGGAGAGGAAGAAGTGCACGTGAAACGCCGACCGCTTTCTCCGGAGAAACGCGTGCTCTGTATGAAAGACGTCATGGAGTGGAAGAAGTGCAATGTCGGTGTGCACGTGAAATGTTTCAAGTCTTCCCAGACCCGCAAATAGCACCCCTAGTGCCCAGAGTCCTATATGTATAGGACGGCTTGAAAAACAATGTTACATTTCCCTCACAGTAAATAACGAACTTGTGCTTTCTTTTGAGGGTAGAAGTACACTTTTTGTGAATAAAAATATTTGTTTTGTCATTTTTTCTGAGTTTGGGAATATATGGGTTAAAAATAAAGCAGTTGTTAGTGAGCGCTTGTGTCGTACGTTTTCTTTCTTTGTGGGTGTCTTGTGCGTTTGCGCAGAAATTTTAGCCTCAGAATTCTGGTCACGGTGTGCATTCTGGTTCAGCCACCTCCTTTCTTCCCTCCTTTGGCGTAAGCCTACAAGGGCCAAAGCGTTCCCATTAGCTCGCGCCAGGCACCACGAGCCACGGTACGCTCTTCCTATACCCTGGCCGACTGGCCACGAGTGGTGTGGTACTACAATCCCAAAATGGAAAATTAGCGTGGGTCGCCAGCAATACCACGCAAACACAGCGCGGGCAACGATGCAGCGCGTCTCCTCATAATTTTAATTTCGCCACGTGTGGCATCCCGTGTTTCACCCAACCCCACGTGCGTTTGTTATAATAATGATATCTGGGGTTGAACATACTGAAACCACGATGTGATTATGAGAGGCGCCGTTGTGGAAGGCCCCAGAAAATTGTACCACCTGAGATTCTTTAGCGTGCACCTAAATCTAAGTACACGGGCCTCAAACATTTCCGCCTCCATCGAGCGTACGTTTGTACTCTGCAGTTAGTATCCTGGAGAACGACTTGAAGTGGTTCAATAAAACTTCTTCTCGGGCTAGTTGGTGTTGTATCCCAGGCGTCATATTTTTAGGGGCGAAGCTCCTTAAAGCGGCACCCGTTCGTCCCCGTCGTAGTGCGTAACCAGTCTTAACGCTAGTACCAAATCTTGACCTCCAAGGTGGTGCCGGTGGGAGATTTCTCCTGTGCGTTGTTGAAGAATAAAAAATTCGCAGCGTGCGCGTTAACTAAAAGCCGAATTCTTCTGTCTCTCATTCCCCATTAGCAGCCATTGGCGTGTTCCAGTAGGAAACGTTAGTAGAAGTAGAAGTGTAAGTGTTAGCTAAAAGCCGACTTCTTCTGTCTCTCATTGCCATTAGCAGCCATTGTTTACCTCCAAGGTAGTGCCTGGTGAGATTTCTCCTGTGCGTGATTAAACAATAAAAATTTTGTTCAAAACGCCGTTGATTGATGGAATAAACCAACGAAAGATGCCAGATGTTTTCTAAAAGGAAAACGAAAAGACGCCAGATGTTTCTAAAGCAAAACGAAAAGACGCCAGCTGCTTAACGAAAGACGCCAGATGTTTCTAAAGCAAAACGAAAAGACGCCAGCTGCTTAACGAAAGACGCCAGATGTTTCTCCTCTCCTACGGTTTGCGCTAAAAATATGACGTCTGGGACTTGAAGTGATTTTAACTCTTCGACGGGTTGACCTTTCTCATTAGCACGATCATTGTTATGCGTGTTGTTTATATTTTGTGTGTTGAATATGTATGTCTGTGACATGAAATTGAAAACTATGGGTAATAAAGAGAAAAAAAGACGCGTGGCGTAATTGTCTAAGCCAGCGCGTTGAGGAGTGTGGGGTCGCCGGTTCGAATCTCCGGTCACGTGTCTCTCATTTTTTCTTCTCAATTATTTTTATTTGTGGCTTTTATATTTATATACATATACGGGACATGACGGCGAGGGCCGAAATCCGCCGAGAGTGCCCATATAATTGTTATCGCAATAATAAAGAAAGAAAGAAAGAAAGAAAGAAAAGAGAGAAAGGAAGAAAGAAAGAAAAGAAGAAAATTAGAGCGCAAAGCTTTGCCTGCCCCGATTTTCCCGATATCGGAAGGGCTCCTCAATTTTTACAATGTTTAAAACGCTAATCGGAAGTACGTTGCAGCCTACTGATATACTTAGCATTTGCACAATTTCAGTGTAAGCCCACCTCTGATATTTACACTCATATACAAAAAGCATGGTTGCCCCCTCTGTCACAGAAATCGGTATAACAAGAAAGGGAGGCGTATATTCACAGGAGTATAGTTGATTGTTTATTGGACATTGATGTATGAGAGCGCCCACAATGTATATTGGGGTTTGGCAGCTATAACATCGGTCCACGTGAATGCACCCACGTTTACGCTCGCGTGTACGTCGCTGCACCTAAAGCTGATACTACCGAAGTGCCCCCTGTGGGCGCTCGTTTGTGTCATGTCGCAGTACTTCACTTCACCGATCCCAAATGGCGACACCACCCTCCGCCAACGAAGATCACCATGGAACGGCTGCCTGAGATGTATAAAGAGCATTTATTAAGCCTCATGGATGAGAGCCGGTGGCGCAGTGGTTCAAATGCTCGGCGCCTATCTTAGGAGACTGAGAGGTCGTGGGCTCGACTTCCAGATCATCCAAATCGACGAAATTTTTCCTCTGGTCTTTCTTTGTCGTCTCTTTGTGTGAGTTTTGCCAACGTCACATCCGTGACGGAAATGATGTGAGTGAAGCCTTGGTTGGCTCCGGCATAAAGCATTTTAGCTTTAAAATCGCGCTTCTGAACTGCAACAACAAATCCCCACTGCGCAGGTTGAATTTCCATTTGAGGCATAATGCTAGGGGCCCGTGTTCTTAGACTTACGCACATGTTAGAGAACCTCAGGTGGTTGAAATTTCTGGAGCCCTTCACTACGGCATCCCAAATCATCTCGTGGTTCGAGGACGTAGAACCCTGCAAGTTATTATTATTATTAAGTGCAAAAACATACAACTTTCTTGTCAAGTTCTGCCACTATATAATGTAGGCCGGATAGTTTGTATTATATGTATTCGCTTACCGCTTGCATCACATTCGTGCTTGTCATTCCAGATAAACTTCCACATAAATTATTTATTTCACACCAAGGCTTGCTTAAGCCTTGGTGTGGATTCCAAGAGATGGATTCGGTTGATCTGAAAAATTATCTTAAAACAGCGCCGCACAATAGGAAGAGAGCACAGAATAACACATGAGCACAAGTCTCTTAACCCTTTCAGACGCTACCTATGAAGAACTATCGGTAAATGTGTCATACCATCATCATCATCATCAGCCTGTCTACGCCCACTGCAGGACAAAGGCCTCTCCCATGTTCCGCCAATCAACCCGGTCCTGTGCTTTCTGCTGCCACATTATACCGGCAAACTTCTTAATCTCATCTACCCACCTAATTTTCTGTCTCCCCCTCACGCGTTTGCCATCTCTTGGAATCCAGTCAGTTACCCTTAATGACCACCGGTTATCCTGCCGACGTGCTACGGGCCCGCCCATATCCATTTCTTCTTCTTGATTTCAACTATGATGTCCTTAACCCCCGTTTGTTCCCTGACCCACTCTGCTCTCTTCCTGTCTCTTAAGGTTACACCTATAATTTTCGTTTCCATCGCTCGCTGCGTCGTCCTCAATTTAAGTGTCATACCAATACAACGTTATTTCGAGACACTCAATATTCTATTGCAACAAAAATAATGCTACGACATGTTCATTCATACGAGTTATAGTAACTAATTGTAATTAGGTTTTAATTAAATATCGATATATCCTGAAGTCATTGATGCTCTATTTTGGCATAAACAGAATGAAATCTTAAGCTAGAAATATAGTGCAAATTTATTTTTGGTTATGTTCACTTTGAACAAAGAAAAATTACACTTTCAACATGGCTCGCAGGAGGCCCGTCGACCAACTCGTCAAACGTGGTAGTGCCTTCGGGAAATTGATCATATGCAACAGTAAACCGCAAAGTGAAGTAAAATGAAGACAAATTTAGTATAAGGCAGGTTCAATTGATCCAAAGCTCGATATATTTTGCTCCTTCTTAGCCTCTAGTTGACACAATTAGCAAAAACAAGTGGTGTACACAGTTGTGTACATAGCGTGTCAAAGGGTTAAAGCAAGTCTCTTAAAGCAAGTTTACTGACACGTGCAAGCCATTCATATACCTACGCGTGATTATGAAAAAAAAACGACAAATATTTGGCCATTCACAAATGCATGCTGATCCCACGCACTATGGGAATCGATGTTGTCCGAAACAATTGCCAATGCCGCATTGCTTGGCAATCACCGAAGCGTTTAAAGTGCGTAGTCTTGTGCATGAGGGGAGTTTATCTGGCACGTGGACAACCGTGTTACGCCCAAAGGGCAGCTAAGATCCGTCGTAACATTGGCTATCACCTTTCAGCGATACGTCAGTTTCATCGCGGGGAAATGGATGCTGTGGCACGCTGACATGCACGTCATAATTATGGTTCGTTGGCACAATACTTCGGCGTGACGCAACGCTACGCTGTAAGATATAGACATGGTATTACGTATGTAATGTTAGTTACATTGCTCTACGAGAGGATACGCTACTGCAGCCAACATAACGCAACACTGCGCGCTCGACAGTTATTAGTGATCGCAGAACTCCTGTTCCTGTTGCCTGGATGAACACGTGATGTCATTCTCGCTATTTTTTCAGTAAGCGAATGTTTACGGCACTATCTATTTTCCATGCTATTTGTTGAATCCTCAGGAAATTCATCACGGGAAGCAAATATTCGCGCTATAACTGTATTGTGGATCATTAAAACAAAAACTATATAATGCGTCCTTCTACGACCCGTAACTTTCGTTATATTCTCGTGCTATGTAAGCTGATCAGCTGCATCGACGAAAAGGTGGGCCAGCACAGTATGGCTGCAAAAAATCACCTGCGTACGTTGGCACATAGGGTTCCATAGGTGAATTGTTCATTTTGACAATATCATCCCCTACTGCTGTCTGCGCAGGTGGAACGCTGGAGAACAGCTTTTAGATGCGAAGCAGCTTATGACGGGGGCTTTGTCCCTCCCTCCCTCCTTCCCGCGGCGTCCACCCCCACTGCGCATACGCGGCTCCTCCCCCCCGCTCCTCTAGGAATCCTCTACTCTACGGAGCGGAGCGCACGTGCATCCCCACTGCGCATGCGTGTCCCCTCCCCCTCTCTTCTCTAGCAATCCTCTACTCTACGAAGCGGCGCACACGACAGGTGGTGCGACAGCTGCATACTCCGCTTGGGGCGCCACGGTAGTTACGCGGTATGAAAACGACGGAGCGCGCGCGCCTCATTCTCTTTCTAGTGCAGCGCCGCGATGAGCGCTCGGGCCGCGGCCGCGAAACGGTAGCGGCGACGTGGAGTTCCCGAACTTCGGGCTCGCGAAGCCTATAGGAAACTTGAACGGCGGCAAGCAGACCCTGAACTCCGGGCTCGGGAAGCCGAATCAAAACATCAACGTCAAGCGGTGGATCTCGAGGCGGCGCGTCAATGCGAAGCCGAATCGAACCGTCAACGCCGAGCGGCGCTGCTTCGCATCCACGCATGGTTTTCCTTAGCCGGAGATGGTGTAATTTTTCACGGTCCATATCGCTTATTTTTTTATTCTAAACACAAGAGTATGCCACATGTGAGCGTAGTGAGGGGCTCTAACTTGATCAGCGCACTGCAAGTGCGAAAAAGTTACACAAGCTACAAATGACAAAAAGGTTACTGGCGGCTGTCATTACGTCAACAGCCTCTCCACATAAAGGCGATACAGCAATCCAACTACGGCTTTTATGAGTGGTGCGTCTAATTAAAGCAGTGCATGCCAAAAAAAAGATTTCATCCTTGGCATTCTTGTGAGCACAGGCGATTTCCTTTCCAAAATTGATTGAACTTGTAACAAGGATGCTGAAATCAAGCGCACTGGCAATCGCCACGGCACACAGTGCACGGTGCACAGAGCTCGGGTACTTCATGAAAAAAAAAATGTGTAGACAGATTCGATTGCGCGAATTTGTCGTTTTTAAACACTTACCTTTGCTTTAATACCGTCATGTGGTTTACGTTATGGTTTTACAGAAGTGAATTCTGCGAACTTTTGTATGTTTTTCACTGTCAATTGCACCTTCATCGTCGTTGTATAGCAATTCAGACTGCTGTTTATGTCATAAACTTGCAGAGAATTCATACATGGCCCCTCCAGAAAGGGAATTGGGCAGATTATGAGTATTTGTGTGTGTTTTCGCGGTAGACGCACAATGTCAGTATACCATATATATATATATATATATATATATATATATATATATATATATATATATATATATATATATATATATATATATATATCTTTGAATGCTATCCAAAGGAATAGATTTGTCTCAATATACTATTCTGAAATCACCAACCAGAATATACGATACGCACTCTCGATGCTCGGGCCAGTCCGCTGTCAGCCAAAGCCTAGGTGTTTGTTTTTTTTTCATAGTCTCCAGATTATTCCTAGGTCAACGCGCACAGATCACAAGAAATATCCTCGTTGAGAAAATTAACGTGCAAGGAAAGCGTATTCTCTTTTATTTCCGTAATATTTATTTTCGTATTCTCCTTTACTACTTCAATGGTGCAGGACCGACGCTTGCACTGCTAATACAATTATTGTCGTATGACGGTTTATTAAAGGGCCTCCCACCAGGTTTGACAATTTTGAGCTAACGAGCGCAATGCATACACTGAGCGTTCACGATCACGTCTGCCAAAATTTGCAACGCTACGCGCCGCGGAAATGGGTCAAATTTCAATGTGAACGCTGCTTGCCCTTCCTCTCGCGGGCGCGCGCTTTAGAGAATGAGGGGATGACATACATGAGAAAATGGCCCTACGTAGATGGTAGTGCTGTGACGCCGCTCCTCTACGTAGACGACTGTGCTCTGACGTCGTCAACAGTAGCACGTGACACTGCGATAATTATTTGACACGACATGTGTAGTTTCTGTAATTTGTTGCTTGAACAGATCAATAAAACTTGAGAGAAATAATGAGACACACAAAGGGAATTCGTGCGTCTTTTTCATTTTCTGTTTCGTGAATTGCAGCGAGATGCGGGGCTAATGTGCCTCCCTTTCCCATGCGTTCGTGCACCCGCGGTTAGCGCATCGAGCAGACGCCAGCCCTGGAAACGAAAGTAATGTTCTGGCGCGTTCGAGCACTCATTATGCTCATTTATTCTACCGCGTCTCAGTAAACGTTAATGCGGCACTGACTCATGATACCACCACTCTCGTGCCCGTACAAATGTCTCAACTTTCATGCTCGTCCCGCAGAAACAGGCAGTGCACCACAGAGAACGCCGACAAAACGCCCACGGCCGCTACATAAAAACAAAGGTAGCGGCCGCGCAACGCCGCTCGCGTGCTCGGGCTGGCTCGGGCACGTCATGCGCACGTGACCATGCATGCGCATGACGTGTTAATGCGTATGTGTCAAGTGAAGAGGGCAGGGAAGGGATTTGACTTGCGAAGGCTACACGGGGCGAGTGGCAAGGGTTTGAAACTCGCCTCCTCGCATCATGGTTTCGTGCCGCTACAAATTATTGTTTTTCTCAGCTCGTGATGAACCGATTTGAAAAATTTTTGCGGCATACTGCTCTTCATTCGGCACACAACTTCCAGCGTCTAACTAAAATTTGCTATGTGGCCTGGTGAGGGGCCCTTTAACAACGTACTGACGACTTGTGCTGTCGAAGTAGCGCCGGTCCAACAGGAACGCAGATCACGCGCACAGCAACAGCCGACCGAGCGTGGCTCTTCCTCCTCTTCACTACAATTGCCCCCGGGAGAGAAGATGAGCCATCCTGGCGTCTTAAAGGGCCCCTCACCAGGCCACATAGCAAATTTTAGTTAGACGCTGGAAGTTGTTGTGTGCCGAATGAGTATGCCGCAAGAATTTTTCAAGTCGGTTCATTACGAGCTGAGAAAAACAATAATTTGTAGCGGCACGAAACCACGATGCGAGGAGGCGAGTTTCAAACCCTTGCCACTCGGCCCGTGTAGCCTTAGCAAGCCAAATCCCGTCCCTGCCCTCTTCACTTTACACATACGCATGAACACGTCATGCGCATGTATGGTCACGTGCGCATGACGTGCCCGAGCCAGCCCGAGCACGCGAGCGGCGTTGCACGGCCGCTACCTTTTTTTTTTATGTAGCGGCCATGGGCGTTTTGTCGGCGTTCTTGGTGGTGTACTGCCTGTTTCTGCGGGACGGGCATGAAAGTTGAGACATTTGTACGGGCACGGAGTGGCGGCATCATGAGCCAGTGCCACAATAATGTTTACTTGGACGCGGTAGAATAAATGAGCATAATGAGTGCTCGAACGCGCCAGAACATTACTTTCGTTTCCCGTTCTGGCGTCTGCTCGATGCGCTAACCGCGGGGACACGAACGCATGGGAAAGGGAGGCACACTAGCCCCGCATCTCGCTGCAATTCACGAAAAAAAGATGAAAAAGACGCACACATTCCCTTTGTGTGCCTCATTATTTCTCTCAAGTTTTATTATACTATTCAAGCAACAAATTACACAAACTGCACATGTCGTGTCAAATAATTATCGCAGTGTCACGTGCTACTGTTGGCGACGTCAGAGCACAGTCGTCTACGTATAGGAGCGACGCCACAGCACTACCGCCTACGTAGGGCCATTTTCTCATGTACGTCATTCCCTCATTCTCTAAAGCGCGCGCCCGCGAGAGGAAGGGCAAGCAGCGTTCACCTTGAAATTTGACCCATTTCCGCGGCGCGTAGCGTTGCAAAATTTGGCAGACGTGATCGGGAACGCCCAGTGTATGCATTGCGCTCGTTAGCTCAAAATTGTCAAACCTGGTGAGGGGCCCTTTAAGGCGTAGGCGGGGTCATAGTATGGCTTAAGTCTACTGACATGAACCGTGTCACGACCACGATGTCTGAGGTCGTGGGGTGGTGTCAAGGGTCAACTATGTAGTTGACAGGGGACGTGCGGCCTTTGATGCGGTAGGGACCATCGTAGCGCGCAAGAAACTTGTTTGAAAGCCCAGGGATGTGAGGTGGGATCCACCATAGAGTTTCCTAAAATTAACTAGAGGGGACTCTGGCGCTGCGATCGTTCAGCTACCATGGGAATGAGGGGTAGTACACAAATTTGCCTAGTCTTCGTGCTTGAGGGTTCAAACGTACTTGTGGCTTTGTTTATTGTGCTTACTGTGTTTTGGCGTTCGTTTCGGATAAAAGAATAGACCGTTGTGAACTTCGTGACCAGGTTTGATTTGGTTAGCCTAAAAAAGTTAAAGTGGTGAAGTGGAACTGCTGACTTTTGCTGAATTTAGTTTTGCGACAAAGCGGATGCAGCCGACGCGGAGCCAAACGGAGCCGAAAGAACGAAGTTTAGACAAATTTGTGTACTACCCATCATTCCCATGCTGGCTGAAGCGTCATGCGTTGCAGCTCCCATAGACACTAGCGCCAGAGTTCCTTCTAGTAAGTATTGTAGGAAACTCTATGGGATCCACAACCAAACGAGAGAACCAGTCGGGAAGTCTGGCGCAGACGCGTCGTTGTCATGTCGCAGTTTTTCGCGACCTTGAGCGGCGGTTGTAAGTTTACGAGCGAGCTGCCTGCAGTCCTCTGCGTATCGCGCCGCTTCAGACACCGGCGTGCATTCGGAAGCGTCGGGTCGGTATGGAAGCAATGTGTCCATGGTGCAAGAGGGCTCTCGTCCGTACAACAGCAAAAACGGCGAAAAGCCTGTGGTAGCTTGTGAGGCAGTATTGTACGCGTAAGTGACAAATGGCAAGACAGCGTCCCAGTTAATGTGATCCGACGCGACGTACATAGTTATCATGTCACCGAGTGTGCGGTTGAACCTCTCCGTCAAGCCGTTCATTTGCGGGTGGTAGGCTGTAGACTAGCGGTGAACGATGCTGCATTCAGCGAGAAGGGCTTGTATGACGTCGGAGAGGAAGACGCGCCCTCTGTCGCTGAGCAGTTCTCGTGGTGCTCTATGTCGAAGTACGAAATTCCGCAGAATGAATAATGCAACCTCTCGAGCGCTGGCGGCTGGGAGTGCTGCAGTCTCGGCATAGCGCGTCAAATGATCGACACCGACAATTATCCATCTGTTACCCAAGGAACTGCAGGGAAGTGGGCCGTATAGGTCTATGCCGACGCGATCAAAGGGACGAGCAGGGCAGGGTAGCGGCTGTAACTCGCTGGAAGGGCGTTGGTGAACTTTAGCCGCTGGCACGCCGTGCATGCGCCAATATACTGGCAGACAAAGTGATACATTCCCCGCCAGTAGAAACGTTGTCTTAGCCGAGTATACGTTTTCAGAACGCCGGCGTGACCATGGTGAGGAGCAGCATGGAACTAAGCGCAAATGTCAGACCGCATGTGCCGTGGTATCACGAGCAGCCATTTGCGACCATCAGGCATGTAATTTCTGCGGTAAAGGATGTTGTCGCGCACAGTAAAGTGGGCGGCTTGGCGACAAAGCGTTCTAGAAGCTGTGGCCCATGGATTCTGCAGGAAGTTTAGGACAGTTGAAAGCAGAAGATCCTTTCGCCGTTCAACAGGCATATCCGTGACGTCGATGGTTGACATAGTTTCGAAGAGCGTTGATGGGGAAGCTACATCCGAAGTTATCGGCGATCGAGGTAGCGCATCGGCGTCAGAGTGCTTCCTGCCCGATCTGTAGACAACGCGAATGTCATACTCTTGTAAGCGAAGCGCCCATCGGCCGAGGCGACCTGACGGATCTTTCAGCGAAGAAAGCCAGCAAAGGGCGTGGTGGTCGGTGACAACGTCGAAAGCACGACCATATATGTATGGACGGAATTTGCCGAGAGCCCAAATGATGGCCAAACACTCTTTTTCTGTCATAGAATAGTTCGCTTCGGCCTTTTTTAAAGTGCGACTGGCATAGGCGACGACGTACTCGTCGTAGCCGTCTTTCCGCTGAGCGAGGACTGCACCAAGTCCGATGCCGCTAGCGTCCGTATGGATCTCCGTAGGTGCTGTGGGGTCATAATGTCGAAGGATAGGCGGTGAAGTGAGTAGGCGACGTAGTTGTTTGAAGGCTTCGTCGCACGTGGTTGACCAAGAGGACATACCGTTACTAGCCGTAAGCAAATTCGTCAGTGGTGGTATGATGGCTGCAAAATTACGTACAAAACGCCGGAAATACGAGCAGAGGCCTACAAAGCTGCGGAGCGCCTTAAGGGTTGTGGGCTTGGGAAACTCGGCGACGGCGCGAAGCTTGGCTGGGTCAGGAAGCACACCATCCTTCGATACAACGTGTCCCAATATTGTTAGCTTGCGGGCGGCGAAACGGCACTTTTTGATGTTGAGCTGGAGGCCGGCAGTGGTGAGGCAGGTCAGTATCCCACGCAAGCGAACAAGGTGCGTCGGAAAATCTGATGAAAGCACGACAATGTCGTCAAGATAGCACAGACATGTTTTCCACTTGTAGTTACGAAGGATGGTGTCCATCATGCGCTCGAAAGTAGCGGGCGCATTGCAGAGCCCAAAAGGCATTACGTTAAATTCGTATAAGCCATCGGGCGTCACGAAAGCTGTCTTCTCGCAGTCACCATCAGCCATCGGCACTTGCCAATAGCCAGACATCTAAAGAAGAGTAGTACTCCGCTCCTTGCAAGCAGTCGAGTGCGTCATCTATACGAGGCAGCGGGTAGACGTCTTTACGAGTGATCTTATTTAGCCGACGGTAATCCACACAGAAGCGTATTGACCCGTCCTTCTTGCGTACTAGCACCCCAGGTGACGCCCAAGGACTGTGGGAAGGGCGAATGACGCCACGCTGCAGCATTTCATTGACTTGCTCGTTAATCACTTTACGCTCGGCTGCCGACACACGGTATGGTCCCTGGCGTAATGGAGGATGAGAACCTGTGTGGACGCTGCGAATGACGTTCTCCGTACGGCCCAAGCGAGGTTGATCGCAATCAAACGATAAGCGAAAATTCTGCAGAAGCTCGAGTACTTGCATGCGGTACGGAGGTGGCAGGTCGGCATCCAAGACAGACTCAAAGATGTCTGATGAAGGCGGAGTTGATGATGATGCAGAAGACGTGCGCTTAACGGTAGAAGTAAGGGCGTCGAGCTCATAACAAGGCGTGTCATCCGAAGTCTCGATGATGTGAAACGGATCAACAGGATGAACATGACCAAGAGATTCTCCTCGAAGCAAGGTCACGGGGTGCTGAAACGGATTGCACACAAGCATAACCGATGATCTTGATGCAGTAGTCAGGACGACAAACGGGAGAAAGACAGCCCGGCGACGCAGAAAAATAGGCGATGGCGTAAAAAGGACGGTAGCATCTGGCGCGGTGGAGCAAGAGACGGGCACAAGCATTGACATTGCGGGGGGTATGTCCGTGTCGGACACAACAGTGAGTTTTTGAGCTGTACTTTTAGAAAGGTCAGGCAATGCATCGTCAGAGAACGGGAAGAGCGCCACCTCGGCCCGGGCACAGTCAATGATGGCACGATGCTGAGACAAGAAGTCCCAGCCGAGGATGATGTCGTGTGAGCATGAAGAGAGCACAAGGAATTTGACGATATAGAGCGCGCCGTCAATAGCCACCCTAGCGGTGCATGCAGCAACCGGTGCTACGTGCTGCGTACTTGCGCTGCGCAGTAGCATGCCGGAGAACGGCGTTGTGACCTTACGTAATTTTCTAATAATGTTCTCGTCCATGACTGAAATCGCAGCCCCAGTGTCAATAAGCGTAGTTGCGGCAGTTCCTTCTACTATGACGTCGAGTAAATTGCGTGGTGACTGTGCAGGCCTTGTAGAAGTCGCGAAGCTGGCAGTTCGTGCCTGCGGAACTGCAGCAACTAGTTTCCCTCGCTAGGTGACTGCCGACTACGTAAGGGTGAAGGCGAGCGACGACGGGGTGACGGGGAGCGATGGTTGCTGAAAGGTCGTCGTGGAGGCGGCGAAAAGTCGGAGCAGATACGCGTGGCATGGTCGTCAGTAGCGTGTGGGTAGCCGTATCCGGGCGTTGCGGCAGCTTGATGCGCAGGTGACATGCGACGGTTGTAGAAGCGCGCCACATGGCCGGCGAAACCGCAAGCGAAGCATATGGGCCGGTTGTCGCGTGTGCGCCAGGGATTCTGAGCATATTGACTTCGAGTTGGTATTGGAGGAGGCGCAGGAGGCTGGGATGTTCGCGGGTGCATTGCTTCAGAGTAGGCGAAGGTCGGAGGCGGAGGTCGTGCCGCGACCGCGGCATAGGTCAGAGGTGCAGCAACGGGCAAACATGGCTGGGTCAAAGGTACCGATTCGGCAAGTTGCTCGCGGGTAGCTCTCCTGATGGGAGTAGCCAGCGATGCGTCGGGTTGTAGGGGTCGATCTCTCAGAGGCAGCATAGAGAGTTGGCGCGCCACCTCCTCCCGAATAAAGTCTTTGATTTGGCTAGAGAGCGATGCAGCGGGCGACGGGTAGGAGGCTAGCGTGAGGCTCGAGAGTGGTTCAGCAGCTGCGACAGCGCTGCGTGCAAGGACCCTTTGTCGACGCAGCTCATCGAAACTCTGGCAAAGAGTAACGACGTCCGCGACTGAAGCAGGGTTCCGCGCAAGAAGCATCTGAAATGCCTCGTCCTCGACACCTTTGAGGATATGTTTCACTTTCTCCTCTTCGCTCATGGAGGCATTGACGCGGGAGCAAATGTTTACGACATCCTCGATGTACCTCGTATACGTCTCACCGGGCTGTTGAGCACGCTGCCGTAGACGTTGTTCAGCGCGCAGCTTTCGTAAAGTCGGGCGGCCGAAGACGTCTGCGATCGCTGTCTTGAATTCAGACCAGGTATGGAGCTCGCGCTCGTGGTTGTGAAACCAGAGGTTGGCGACGTCAGAAAGATAGAAGATGACGACACGGAGTTTGGCCGGGTCATCCCAGTTGTTGGTCTCACTGACGCGCTCATAGGTGGAAAGCCAATCTTCCACGTCAGCCTCACCGGTTCCGCTAAAGATAGGAGTGTCACGGTACCGCTGAATGGGGCCGCTGGAGCTGGAAGCCGCGGCGGTGTCGGGCTGACTGGTGGCAATGTCGGTCATCGCAGCGGTTGAAGCAGCGGGCAACGTTCGGTTGCGAAGTTCCAGGTTGAGGTCAGGGATTGCAGCAACCTCCACCAGACGTCGTATGGCGGTTTATTAACAACGTACTGACGACTTGTACAGTCGAAGTGGCGCCGGTCCAACAGGAACGCAGATCACGCGCACAGCAACAGCCGACCGAGCGTGGCTTCTTCCTCCTCTTCACTACATTATGATCAACTTCTTTACTTTTTTATGTAAATCTTAATTAGAATAACTGGTATAAGAGAGGCTGCTGCGAATAGTCGCACTGTCACTGTTAGTATACCCAAATAGGAAATGAATTTGCAGCGTTTGTAGCGAATCGGACCTCGAAGGCAATACTGGCACTGAATACTTTAGCAGTACTACCAAAACTTCGCTGAGGAATACCAGGGCATAAGATTGTACATTTCATCTTCACTGATGAATGCTAACTTCAGCATGGAAGAATAGAATCTTTATCGAGGTGGTAATTCATGATGAAGAAAATACGCCTGAAGTTGAAGTGTGAAGAGAAGAAGACCTGTGGCCATGTCGTTTTGTGGCCTTTTTTGTCTTGTCTCACGTTAATTTCGCGCTTATTATTTTTTTGCGAATTTCTGCAGTAGGCAAATAACTGACTGGGGCTGAATATTTCCCAATAGCGTCACAAGGGCCTATGCTACGGAATATTTCTCCCGCTGTTTGGCAGCGTTTGACCCAATCTGATCATACTATGTAGGAGATATCTTCCTCCTGGGGTTCTCCTCGACGACCCATTGCAAGCCAACACGTCATGGTTCCACAAGTAAAAAACACCCCTACTCCCAATGTGCGAATAAACAATATCCGCGATACAGACAACAATCCTTCAACATTGAACATCCCAGCGACTAGGACAACGTTTTGAGGCTCGAAATTACATATTTTCAATGAAGCTACTGCAGAGTGACTCATATGAAGGCTGTAGACTAATGACCTTTTTCTGATCACTTAAATATCACTAGGCATGAAAAATCACGTACACCACACCTGATCAGTGAGAAATCTTTATGGAACGCATCCTGCGTAGGTACCCTACGTAAGCAATTTGGTGACGCATACGTCAACATCTTTTAACATCTGAGGGGTCAATTAACGACTGCGACATTAACCACCATCTCAGAGGATGCCACTACACCTAGATGCTACCGACGAAAAATCAAGCTTAGAAAGCTTCGGGTAAAGACATTCAAATAAATATCGTAGCAACAAGCATCGCTTCGCTGAACATAATTTAATCACAGTTTCGCAAAAGCTAAGCTTGGACTTTGACCACCTCTCGACATCCACGTCATCCTTTCTCTTCACATTTTAAATCGTACGGCAGAACATTTCATATATTTCGCCCTTCCTTGGTTGCCATGCCAAATGACGAGTAAAGGAGAGAAAAAATAAAAAGGAATATCAGGGACCTGGTGCCGTTGTAACTCTATGCAAGGAAGTCACAATGATCGCAATGAAACTTCTCTTACTCTTCCTCTGACGAACGAACCTGAAGCATATCTCGGGAAGTTGAGAAATGCTTAAACACTGTGTAATTGTCATCTTTTCAACGTGGCCTCTAAAGACATTTTAGAAATAACTAAACATATCGTAATAATTATGTTCTCGATGAGGTCTACACCACTGCCACAAAGAGACGGGAAAAACGCAGTCCTGACATACTCGTAAATGACTTTCTTTTAAAACTGAAAAAGCTTGCTTCCCTATGTGAACCTGGACTGTGAATAGTGTCCATAGATGCACGAGTAAGTGCAAATGATAATTCTGCCACACAATGTTCCAAATAGCACTCTCCAGCTGTAGCCGCTTGATCTGCGACGACTCTGTAGCCACGAGCTCAACGGTGCCAGATTTTCCTCATCAGCCATTTTTGCCCAGAAAGGAAGGGGCGATGGGCATGAGCATATTTATTTACGGAGTGGCTAAGGAGAGTCGCCCGTAGTCCAGGGTACCTTGAGCTCGTGCACTGTCCTTGGTGCTAGCAACCAGTCTTAGGTGATCGTCAAAGTTGGACCAGGCTAGGGCTCTCTGCCAAAGCTCGTGGGTGGGGTAAGAGACCTTCCCACCGGTCCTAGCAGTTCAACACTATGTTTGAAATGGTTCATGTTTTCAGTAGCTCTACTTATTACTCGGGAGTAAATATGGCACGCAAGCTGACTTGCATCACTCGATCAGATATGCAGACATGTGTGATCGACGCTCTGCTAATGCTGCATCCGCCGACAAATCTTGGTGGACACGAAATGCGACCTACACTAGCTAAATAAGAGTAGAGGTACGATGGCTGATCTCTCTTGCGTAGGAAACGAGCATTTATCGGTCCAATGGTAACATGAATTCATTATTGGATGTGCGGGGGGGGAGCGGCGTCCAACAAAACGGAGTAGTTATTACACTCGTATATGTTGTAATAATGTGCTCCGCCGAGGTAAATTACCGCTAATATGTAGCATAATGCACTTCGTGTCACTGTTCCTTGACGGAGTCGCAATAGCTCACTACAGCGGGAGAAAACGATACAGGAAGCGCTCGCGCCATAAAGTCTACGGCACTACGTGGCTTACTTGTTTTCGCGAATCGGATGTTTTGTGTTCGACGCCTGGGAATGGCGTAGGTTCGCTACCGCTACCGGCATTTCCCGTCTGCATTTCTTGTTGATTTTTATTGTGTCCTGTGCACGTGCCCTTTTACGGAAGCCGTTTCTGCGACGTCAATGACTTCAGCGGATTCTTGGTAGACTCAGGCATGAAATACTTTCACGTCGAAAGTTCAGCAGCCTGTGTGTTTGTTGTGCGTGCGTGTGTTTGTGAATATGTGCGTACGCGCGTGTGTGCGTGTGTGCGCGTGTACGCGCGTGTGTGACTGTGTGCGTGTGAGCTGTTCTAGCTGAACTGTTCCAGATGCGCGTAGAGGCATACTGCAGACATCGATCGTGACGTCTGTTAAACAATCCCGGGTTCTGGAGAAGCAGACTTTGTTGTTAGTGGTGTATTGAACGGCGAATGCATCTCTCTTTGGCTGTCGCCCCTATTTTGTTCACCAGTTCTTGGCGGTAGTAGCGATCGCACTTCCATTGTCGAATAAAGTTACCGATACAAATTTCGAATGACGCAACCAAGTCGCGAGATGTGGTCGTCAACGAACGCGAAGTCTTTAACTTTTCAGGGGCGAAGCACCTTAAGACCTCACGATGTCCGTCCGTCCGCTGTAGTCTACAGTCGAAGTGCAGGTGCAAACCAGCTGTGCATAAACCGTCTACAGAGCGAGCATAGCGCGCATATGGTTTAACAATGGACCATAAACATCATACTCACTATGCGTTGCATGCACGATACACGATGATACACGATAGAGCGCTGCAGTGAAAATGAGTGTATATAGGGGCGTTCCAGACCACACATTCTCTTTCTGCCATGGACGACCGGAAACGCACTCTCGCCCACGAAAGGCAATGTCGACGCAGACAGCGAGCTACCACCAGGGGGACGTGCATAGACCTTGCCTCTGCCAACTTCAGGCTAAATCCGATCGAAGAACCATTGTCTTTACATTTCGCGGACCACAAAGCAGTAATGATGAAGGGAAAACATAATCCACAACACAACACCACATACCATTTACGACCACTAAACATTGTATATAACTGTACGCGCGCGTTGTCACTCATTCACATGCGCGAGTGACCAATGTCACGGGAGATTCACGGTTACCGAATGATCCCCTGTGCTTCGCCCACTCATCATCATTCACTTCATTGATATGCGTGCATTTTTTAGGCACACATTATATCGCGTGAGAGGTTTAGGGCGTCTGCAAAAACTGTCGCAGTTATTAGTAGACAACTTTGGAAGGAGAGCTGCTCTACCTCCTGTTGACATTTGCGCAGCAAAAAACACCAGGCCTGCGCGGAAAGCGCAGCACAGTCACAGCGAAAGCTCGAAGAGCGGCATTTCTAGAGCCCGTTATAAACTATCTTGTGGCTACTGATACAAGTACACTAGGAACGTGCCCACTACGCCACAAATCATAATTTTTGTGAAGTTGGGAAGCACCCACCACGACATTATTCGCCATTCTGCGGAGAAGCGAGGTACCATCTGTAAGGCATTATGTGCACTTTGTAGATGCGACGGTTCATGACGATGAAGAATTATGGCTGAACCCTTTGTAATGGGTTGTAAGCTTTGAACGGCCTACTAGTTACGTAATTCCCATTGTGTGACGCCCGGTCGTTATTTAACTCTCCCACCACGCTTTATAACATACACTAACGTGAGAAAGAGATAGGGAGAGGGAATTAACTTTATTGAGACCCTGAGGAAATGGATCATGGGAGCCGTATGGGCTTCCTTGGCAACCAATAGAAGTGCACTTGCGAGAAACCTACTACGCTATAAAACATTTTTTGTGAAGTAGGGAAGCAGCCACTATGCAATTTTTCGTCATTCTGCGGAGAACCGTGGTAGGCATTATGTTCACTTTTTTGATGCTGTGGCTGATGACGATGAAGTATTAATGGCAGATCCCTTTGTAATGGGTTGGAAGCATTCAACAACCTTCTCCTTGCGCAATTCGCATTGTGTGAGGCCTGGTTGCAGAATTGGCGTTGTGTGACTCCTGGTTGTTATTTTACTCTTCTACCACGCTACATTACATATGTTAATGTGGTTCCTTCCCGACATGAAGCCTGTCTAGGGTCTTTTTGGAGCGCAGTTTCAAGCACCGGCATGGCTCCGAGGTAGAACACTGGGCTGCCACGCAGAGGCCCGAGTTCGAACCTCGTTACAACCTGGAATTTTTTTCTTATTTCGTTTTTTTTTCTTATTTCGAGCGATAGTGGTTACGGACGCCGGCGGCGGCGGCGGCGGACACCATGGCGCCAAAAACGGCCCTTGTTATGATCTCATAACATCTTTCGCTCTAAAAGAGAGGCTTTGGCAGATGTACAAAACAGCGGCTTATGCGCTGATCAACCGACTCACATATGACGCATTGCTTTGTGTGTCATGCTACCTATGATACCGCGAGAGATGTGCTTTGTTTATTTGACGGCGCTGTTACGTGCCGAATAACACAATTAGAAACAAACAGTAATTATTTAAGTATTTTGACTGAAGAAAACAATCATTCCTTGAAGCACATCATAACTTGAATTAATCGAATCGTTCCTTAGAACTGCTCTGCTATTAGATGCGAAGTATCTTAAGGTCGAGCTCAATCCGGCGGTGGTGGTGGTGGTGGTGTGCGGCGTGACCACCCTTACTGCGCATGCGCATACCCTCTCTACACACCTCCTCTCCACTCACCATCTCCCATTCCCCTCTCCACTTTCCCTCTCCCCTTCCCCTCCCCACATTCCCTCGCCACTATCCCTCTCCACATTCCCTCTCCCCTCCCCCTCTCCACTTTCCCTCTCCCGTCCCCCTTTCCACTCTTCCTCTGAAACGCGGGCTAGACATGCCGAAATTCTCTCCTGCGCAACGCCGCGATGAGCTCGAGCGCATGCGCGTCCCCTCCCCTTCTCTCTCCTCTCCTACGCTGCCCCCCTCGCGCCCGCCTGTCGACCGCGTTCCCCGCTCGCCCTGTGAGAATTAACGGCCAGGCTAGATGGAAGATACGACGCGCGTAGCGTCCCTCTTCGCGTTCCACGACGCGAGGTCGGTAGCATGCCCAACGAACGCCAACGGAACGCAATCGTGCAAGTGCTCCGTCTTCGCATCGCCTCATTATCCCCTTTAGCGGGAGATGGTGTAATTTTTTTTTAACACTTACAACAATAGTAAATAGATTTTGAGCATTTGTATTGTTTTCCTCTTGTGCGGAGAACCGAATTTTATGTTATGGATTATGCAGCATGTAACAGGATCTATATATATATTGCAGCGGGTATAAGCCGAGCAAGAAGGAGAGAAGAAAGACGTGAATTGGTGCAGTCTACCCACGCCATCATTAACTGGCTATCAACCTCCCCTGTAAATAACCATACTTAAACCTTAACCGTAACAGTTTTGTGGTGGAAGAGCTGGGTAGTGTGACCAAGACGACGGAACCGCTGCCGCTAGGTGTACGGCTAAGCCGACGCCTCGGTCGATTGCCTCCAACACTACCGGAGATCCCGATGTCCAACAACGGCGACCCATCTTCGACTCCTCCGTCACAGACAACCGGCGCCTGGATGCGCCAGATGTAGCCATGGCCTTTCTCAAGAAAATCCGGCGAGAACGTGGAGGAATGCCTCAACCAATACAAGCGTGTGAGCATTTGCAACGGCTGCAATCCCACGGCTCAGATAGAGCATGTCGCTCTCTTCCTGAGAGACACTGCATGCTGTGGTTTGAAAACTGCGATGAATCACTAATGACCTGAGATCCCTTCGCTTCTGAAATCATAGAATGCTTCAGAGATTCGACAACAAAAATAAAGCGGGCAGAGCAGACATTCCTTCAGCGTGCTCAAGTCCCAGGTAAGACCTGTACTACGTACATAGAGGTGATCCTCGAGTTGTGCAAGACGATCAATCATCTAATCGCCGAAAAGGCGTTACCGATGATGTGTACAACTACTTCATCGGCAAGGACAGTCTCCCTTTGGTCGCTGACGCCATCGAGCATTGCCGCACATTTCAGACCTTGAAGCTACGCCGTGCCACGCCAAAGTTTGGTCGGTTAGCTAACGTGGCATTGGTTGCAAGCGTCGAGGACAGCTACAGTTTCCAGTTTGACTTTGCCGCAACTGTACAGCAAATTGTCCGCAAAGAAGGATGACACAACAGATCAGGGAACGCCGAACACCTCGGTTGCGCTTATAGCGCCCATAAGCGACCTCATGAACCTCCATCGGCTATATTCTTGCTGTCGGCCGTGTCCGGCGTTGCAGGCTGTCAAGTCGATCAGCAGCGACAGCACCGACGTTCCTTACCCGATGACATGACGCACGACCAACGCGCTCGTAGGGATACGACCACGAATTGGCTCATACCCGTTGCAATATATACATGAACACCTGTGTTCGACATTCGGTTTTCGAGACACCGCATCCGAATGGCACTAGGTAACTTTTTGAGATGCTCAAAAATGCAAATATAGGTGCAGCTATTGTGATCTAGAGCAGAGCTGGTCGCATGACTCTGATTCCACGGGGAAATTTACTTGACTTTTACGCAGTCATCGCAGAAACCACCTTAAGCAAGAAAATGAAATCTTGAAAATATTACACCAGCTTTTCCAGCATGAATTCTCCAATTTTTGTGTTTATTTGTGAAATAATCATCACGGAATCGTATTGAAGAATGCAACAAAACGAGGAAGATGGTGAAAAAATGCGTAAATTGGGTACAATGATTGCAAAGATGCTTCTACACGCAATGATCAATCCGCGCATTGGGCAACGGACACCTGCCATTAAAATAAAATCAGCGTAACTTCTCCATGGCAGAGTGGTACTACATGGACAGCACGTTCGACACGCCTTTTTTGGGTCGAAACACCTTCCGATGCCGTTGAAAAAAGATGCCATAGCCTGACAACTAATGGACCATATAAGACAGCAGGTATCCTACCTTCACGTTCTATCTGCCAAAAATCCTTTGTTCAAAACGGTGCAACAGCGTGATTATTAGCTTGCAATAAAACAGGAAAATTTCTTTGTTCAGGAAATGTGTTAGGCTACTCGATCGAACTTTCAAATGCCTATAGGCATAGGGGAAGACGGGAAACGCTCGGTTTCTCAGAAGCTGGAAATCAAACAAACGAAACCACGTGCTTTAGGATGAACAACAACTATACTAGCACTGAAAGGCATAGAGTTTAAACGCATATGGATACGGTCACTTCTTGCAGCTGTTTGTATAGGAGCATGTTGAAGTAGCAAAAAAGCTTACAGTTCTGCTTACAGATTCAATGAGCCAAGTATTCGATGCTAAGAGATCAAGCTCGCCTTGCTTGTTCGCCTCAGGTTTATGACTAACGTGGCGTTCGTGCACTATATATATATATATATATATATATATATATATATATATATATATATATATATATATATATATATATATATATATTACGCGCACAAGAAACAGGAAAGGTACAAAGAGGGTGATTAATCAGCACAGAGGCAAGAATTCCGCCGCTTCTCTCGCTCACCTCTTGCAGGGACACTTCGTAACAATATATATATATATATATATATATATTGTAGCGAAGCGTTGGAAGCCTCTAATGGGTCGCCCTCTCGAGCGCTTACTAGTGGGTCGTCCTCTTCCGCTCTTCTGGGACAGCACGCTCCTCGCGCTCAGAGTCGGCACCCCGTCTTGACTGTCGCAGTCGTTTATCGTCGCCGAGTGCCCGCTAATAAACGTCTTTATAATTTGGTGGAGGTGCTGGGCTTTCACAACAACTTCGGCCCTCATTCGATGCCCCTGGCTCTTCGATCCCGTACCCTGCCGCCTACGATGCCTCAAGACGCCTCCCAGCAAACGGCCCCGCCTACACCGACCTCCTGCCCAGGTGTGCCTCGTATCCGCGACCCTCCGGTCTTCACTGGCGCAGATGGCACCGACGTGGAGGACTGGCTCGCGATTTACGAGCGCGTGAGTGTCCCCAATAAATGGGACGAGGCAGGAAAGCTGACTAACCTCGTTTTCTACGTCGCGGGTGTGGCGGGCTTGTGGTACAACAACCACGCATCAGATTTTACAACGTGGTCCGACTTCAAGACCGCCATTATCAATGTGTTTGGCCGCCCTGCCGTTCGTAAGCTGCAGGCCGAACAGCGCTTACGTGAACGCGCTCAGCAGGCCGGTGAATCATTCACCAGTTACATTGAAGACGTCCTCGATTTCTGTAAGAAAGCCGACGCCACCATGTCCGAATCAGACAAGATCCGGCACATCATGAAAGGCATCGACGACGACGCCTTCACCATGCTGCTCGCCAAGAACCCCAGCACAGTGGCTGAGGTCATAACGCTCTGCCAAAGCTATGAGGAGCTGCGCCGGCAGCGATCGATGACCCGTCGCTCTCCATCACGCGACGCCGAGCTCGCTGGCTTGTCGACCATATCCGACCACTCCGCGTTGCTCGCAGAGATGAAGACATTCGTGCGCGAGGAAATCGCGCGCCAATTCTCTCTGCTGGACTTTGCTCGCCCGCAGTACGTCCAACAGCCGTCGACCACCCTTCTGCCTCCGCTCCGTCGAGCAATTGAGCAAGAAATCGCAGAGGTCATGCCCGAGTACCACCAGCACCGTACGGCTCCTGCACCCTTGAGTTACGCCCAAGTGGTCGCAAGAACGCCCCCAGCAATCCCTACGGCTGCCCCACACATTTACGCCGAAGCCTCCGCTCGACCTCATTCTTTCGAAGCGGATGTGCCGGTAACCTGCGCCGACGTCACGCACAGGCCACGACTGCAGCCCACCGTCCAGTCCTATCAGTTGCCGCCCCGTCAATCCCGTCCTGCACCATGGGCGGGCCCTGCCCCAGCGAACCGATGGCGCACACCTGACAACCGCCCCATATGCTTCGCATGCGGTTACGCCGGCCACGTGGCGCGGTATTGCAATCGCGTGCAGCCGCCTAGAGTCGCGTCGCCTGCCACCAGCCCGGCGAACCGCCCATATTACGACCCACCTACGCCACTGTCGCCGACGTCTCGCCCCGCTCCATCTACCCGCCGTTCCCCGTCACCACGACGCCGCTCGCTGTCACCGATGCGGCCACGTCTGTCCCACGAGACCAGGAAAACTAGTCGTCGCAGTCCACGAGGCAAGGGCTGCGATGCTGTCGAACTGCGAAAGCCCTCAGCGAAGCCCATCGAACGTGATAGACGTGTTTGTGGACGGTGTTCGTGCATCTGCCCTTATCGACACTGGAGCCGCCGTATCCGTTATGGACGCAAAGCTCAGCCGAATACTGCGAAAAGTGACGACGCCACTTTCCGGGCTCTCCCTCCGTACAGCCAGCGCCCAAAGCATTCAGCCTACAGCGGTATGCACAGCCCGCGTCATGATTAAGGACGCTATGTACGCCGTCGAATTGATCATAATTCCTGCATGCTCTCACGACGTCATCCTCGGATGGGATTTTCTCTCCCGCCACGACGCCGTAATTCATTGCGCACCCGCCGAAATAGAGCTCTCACCATTCTCTAATTTGACGCCGGCAGACAGTCCATCGGCTGCGAGCAAGATACTCGTCAAAGACGACATAAAAGTGCCTGCAAACTCGTCAACGGCGGTGTCAGTCTACTGCGCCAGCCTATCCGACACCGTTGCACTCCTCTCGCCATATGACCGTGTTTGCACGAGGAAAGGCTTGCTGGTGCCTTTCGCGACCGTTCAAGTCACCCAGGGCAGCACCTCTATTTATGTAATCAACCCCTCCCCGTACAGTGTTACGTTGGTGCGAGGGGAATGTCTGGGCAGCGTAGAACCCCTCGAAGACGCACAAGTTATGGACGAGCCCGATGATTCGCACGGCCGAAGTTCGAGCACGCTCAGTGCTGTTTCGACGTCTGGTTCATCACACGCTGACGTATTTGGTTCCTACATAGCTGACAACCTTACGCAGGTCCAGCGTTCCCAGCTTTTGGACCTGTTGGAAGAATTTCGCCCTTCTTTCGATGTCGCTCAAACTTCTCTCGGCCGCACGTCGGCCGTTACGCATGGCATCGACACTGGCGACCACCTGCCACTGCGGCAACGTCCATATCGCGTATCTCCTGCCGAACGCCGGGTAATCACCGAGCAAGTCGACGACATGCTTCGACGTGATGTCATTCGACCCTCTAACAGCCCCTGGGCGTCTCCTGTCGTTCTTGTTGCGAAGAAGGACGGTTCTGTGCGGTTCTGTGTGGACTACAGACGACTCAACAAGATCACTCGTAAGGACGTGTATCCACTGCCGCGAATAGACGACGCGATTGACAGCTTGCAAGGCGCCGAATTCTTTCATCTCTCGATTTGCGCTCAGGGTACTGGCAAGTACCTATGGCTGATGACGCTCGACCGAAGACCGCCTTTGTCACGCCCGACGGCCTGTACGAATTTAACGTCATGCCGTTTGGGCTGTGTAATGCGCCCGCCACCTTTGAGCGCATGATGGATACCGTTCTGCGCAACCTGAAATGGCACACGTGCTTGTGCTACCTCGACGACGTCGTCGTGTTTGCTCCGGACTTCTCCACGCACCTTCAACGCCTACGGCATGTTTTGACGCGTTTGAGCGACGCCGGTCTGCAACTGAATCTAAGAAGTGCCGGTTTGCAGCACGGCAGCTGACAATCCTCGGCTACGTCGTGTCCAAGGACGGAATTCTTCCTGATCCCGCCAAGCTTCGGGCCGTGACTGAGTTCCCCAAACCTACGTCCGTCAAAGAACTGCGCAGTTTCGTAGGACTGTGTTCCTACTTTCGGCGCTTCATTCGAAATTTCGCGACTATCATATCGCCACTGACGAAGCTTCTCGGAAGTAACGGGCCCCTCCATTCGTGGTCGTCGGAGTGCGACGACGCTTTTCGCAAAGCTCCGTCGTTTGTTGACGTCGCCTCCCATACTACGCCACTACGACCCTGCGGCCCCTACAGAGGTACACACAGACGGCTAGC